>NC_134493.1:10133532-10182480 GCF_040206685.1 Ascaphus truei
CCTGGTTACAAACACTTCATGTTTCCTGCAGATCAGGACACGCACGAAGGTGGTGCCCTTTGTGCCACCAGACGACGAGGCGGGCTACGAGGCGGACGACGAGGCATACGATAAAGCGGGCGTCAAGTGGTGCGAAGAGGTGGGCTACAAGGCGGCCGATGAGGCAGACGACGAAGCGGATGTCAAGTCTGGCGACGTGGTGGACGATGGCCTAGGAGAATACGAGAGGTGTGGACGGATCTGCTGCTTCACCTTTTTTAGGCGGAGGAGAAGACCCCGGGAGCAGGTAGCAGAATACGAGAGGTGCGGACAGATCTGCTGCTTCACCTTTTTTAGGCGGAGCAGCAGACCCCGGGAGCAGGTAGCAGAGGAGCCAGGGCGTAGATACAGGGGTATTCTAGGGGCCCTGAGAAGTTGGTTTGACCGCAGGAGAGGCAGATAAGATCAGGAAGGCTGCGGGAGGGGCAGGTACTAGAGGGAGATTGGGATATTGGGCGTGAGAGGGTGAGAGAGAACAAGGAGCAGGGCCGGAGCACGGGTTTCATGCGCCCGAGGCAAAACTTAAAATTTGTGCCCCAGTTGCATAAAAAATAATAAGATAAATAAAATAATAAAATAAACAGTGGTGTAGCTATCGGGGCTGCAGGGGGTGCGACCGCACCCCAGCGCGACGCAAAATAAAAATAAAAGGGCGCCAAAATACTGGATAAAAAAAAAGAATAATCATTTTAAAAAAAAGATAAATAAATTAGAAATAACAAGAGGAAAAAATAATAATGATTATTAATGCGCCCCTAGGACCTTTGCACGCTAGGCGACCGCCTAATGGCCGGCCGGCCCTGCGAGGTATGCGGGAGGAAAAGGGGTGAATGGGATAGATATGCAGGGGGATGGGGGAGCAGGTGAGTTATACACAGGGGCACAAGGGCCCCATCACCCGCATCTCTATATACTGAGTGTGCCCCTGTGTATAACAATGCTGATCTGTGCTGTTCCATCTGATCTCACTGCGCAGTGATCCAGGGACCAACCGATCGCCATTTAATGGGGTCAGGAAGGAATTTTTTTCCCCCATTGCACAGCAGGGGTTATGTTTCGCCTTCCTCTGGATCACAGCAACAAACTGCCCTTTGTGCATGAATTATCAGTGAGATCTTTATACACCCTGCATTGGTCTTCACTCCTTTGCTGCCGGAGGGGCCTGCAGTGCATTGCTCTGCGTGTTACTATATCGCTCTGCAATGTGCTGCAGGCCCCTACCAGCAAAGAGATTAATTATTTAAATAAAATACTCTCTTTAATCCAACCTATGTGTAGTGTCTTTTCTATTTGTTGTATCTATTGCTAACAGCTCAGTGATTCTTCCCCAGGTCGCTGCACTAGTGTCACACTGCCAAGCCGGGTGTGAGGGAGATTTATAGGGTCACATATACACTTCTGCCAAAACACGAGTGCAAACAGGGAGCCCCTCTGATCTCATATCTTTTATAACACAAAACGGTATCTAAAAAGGTAAAAAGAACATACATGGGATTCTGCTACAAATATCTCTCTAATTACAAACCAATTAGCAAATCATTCAGATTAGAGTCGAGCGAAAAGAAAGGGTTAAGTATCTCATGTACAGTATATGCAGTGCAGGCTGTTCTGCGCATTACATGCAGGGGACAACGTTTAGGGGATATAAGTAATGCTGATCTCAGAGCTGACCGGCTGACCTGCTCTACCGGCTGACCGGCTGATCTGCTCTACTGGCTGACCGGCTGACCTGCTCTTCTGGCTGACCGGCTGACCTGCTCTTCTGGCTGACCGGCTGACCTGCTCTACCGGCTGACCGGCTTCCCTTCTTCCAGCTAACTGACCTGAATTGTGGCCCCTGTATCTCCCAATTAAACGTTTTATTGGCATATTCTTGTTTGACTCGTTCTATACAGACATTTTCTATACATTCATTGTGGGATTTGATAACATCTGTAAGATCTCTCAGAATATCACATTCTGTACGTTTGTGCTGAAGATTTTTCCATTCTCAATTTACTTAGGGGCCTATGCAGAGAGCAGCGCTGGAAATAATTGGAATTGGTAATAAATTGTACCTGTAATGGCGTGATTTTTTCTCCATATGCAGAAAGGTCAGAAAACTGCATTTAAAATCATGCTTGATTATGGAGAGTTTCAACCGGCGAGATGCGCGCTGGTGAAACATGTTTGAAAAAAAGCGCGTTTTTTTTTTTTCTTTTCACTCTCGCCGGTGAGCTCCAGTTTCCTGCCAACTTTTGTTGGCGGAGCTAATTGTAGAATTTCTCTCCATTTTAATGGCGCGAACAGCCGCTAGATGGCGATCGTGCCTTTCTGCATACGGCCCTTTTCAAAACTGGCGAGTTTTTGGTTCTCGCCAGCCGTTCTACTAAAAAAAAAAAAAAAAATGGCGCTTTTTACTCAACTCGCCATTTCCAACCTTATTATAGCCATATAGCGCTAAAAAACGCCGAAATTTCCGTTCGCGCTGCTCTCTGCATAGGCCCCTTAATATTAGTTTTTGGCTTCAATTATTTATATCGAGCCCAAAATACCTTTATACAGAATGCTGTTCCCTTTATCCCACAAATGCTGCTTCATTAAAGCCCATGGGTGGCACTTTATGCATTCTCAAACTTTTAGGCAACATCCCTAATTTCCAAAAGTGGGATAAAATCTGTGCATATTTAAATGGTTAATTTTTCCATTTTTCCATTGTGACAAAATATCAATTTTCTCACTCAGACTACAAAATCCCTCCCCAAATATATCCGTTTCACATAAAAGTGTGTGCGCGTCTCCTTCCGCCTAACTGGCACGTCGTCCTTACGGGCGCCACTCCTTGTAACTCCACGCTGCCCTCCAGTGGTAAAAGAAATGATACATTTATGGTACTCGTCTGGCAGCTGCTCCCGTATAAGGTGGGTAACTCTGTATTAGGGGTCTAGGTAGAGTATATTTTATACTTATGTCGGATAGATGAGGAATTAATATTCCTAACGGGTTATTGTGAGAGGCCTTAGATCTTATCCTATATGCACGCAGCCCTCGCCTCTCTGACCTTGAACACGTACTTCAATCTGATTTTTTGAGACTTGAAACTGGATTTCCCAAAACAAACTGATTTTAAACACTGACAAGACTGTAACAATGGTATTTGGGACCAGAGCTAAATTGCTAAAGCTGCCAATGACAGAGCTTCAGATAAAAACCAGCTCTAATACCATCCTAGCCCCTGTTACTTGTTTGAAATATCTGGGCATATAGTTCAACTGCCATTTAACATTTGGGTTGCACATTGATACCCTGACATCCAAATCCTATGCCAAACTAGGTGTACTTTACAGGAACAAATCCTCCCTCTATGCAGGCCTGGTATACATAGACAGAGGATGAGACACGCACTCAATATCAAGGGTAATAGAGGTGGGGTACTTAGCTGCCGGTGCGCTGGTCCTGGGGAGCTCCTGTAGTCCCAAATGTTCCAGTACAAAGAAGAAGAAGCAGGCACACGGTCTTACTCAAAGGAGGTTTAATATGCCATAAAGTCCAACGTTTCGGCAGTCAAATACTGCCTTTCTCAAGGTGAAGGCTGCCAAACACAAGAAAACAGTCACAATATATACCACCCCCTGATACTCACCCCACCCCACTCTGCCACATAACCAGGATGCTGACGCCCACCTGATGATGTCAGAGCTACCATATGGCGCCCCCTAGTGACGTCAGACGTCTAGGTCTAAATCCCTGGCAATACAGCATAGAGCTGTCTTGGAGGACTGCAGCCACAGCCACACCTCTCCCCAGACTGAACACTCCCCCATGTGTGGCTGTGGCTGCAGTCCTCCAAGACAGCTCTATGCTGTGTGTATCTGTGTGTGTGTGTATCAGTGGGTGTGTGTGTGTGTGTGTGTGTGTGTGTGTGTGTGTGTGTGTGTGTGTGTGTGTGTGTGTGTGTGTGTGTGTGTCACTCTCACTGTGTGTGTGTGTCACTCTCACTATGTGTGTGTGTGTGTGTGTGTGTGTGTGTCACTCTCACTGTATGTGTGTGTGTGTCACTCTCACTGTGTGTGTGTGTCACTCTCACTGTGTGTGTGTGTGTGTGTCACTCTCACTGTGTGTGTGTGTGTGTGTGTGTGTGTGTCACTCACTGTGTGTGTGTGTCACTCTCACTGTGTGTGTGTGTCACTCACTCTGTGTGTGTGTGTGTGTGTGTGTGTGTGTGTGTGTGTGTCACTCTCACTGTGTGTGTGTGTGTCACTCTCACTGTGTGTGTGTGTGTGTGTGTGTGTGTCACTCTCACTGTGTGTGTGTGTGTCACTGTGTGTGTGTGTGTGTGTGTGTGTCACTCTCACTGTGTGTGTGTCACTCTCACTGTGTGTGTGTGTGTGTGTTTGTGTGTGTGTGTGTCACCCTCACTGTGTGTGTGTTTGTGTGTGTGTCACTCTCACTGTGTGTGTGTGTGTGTGTGTGTGTGTGTGTGTGTGTGTGTGTGTGTGTGTGTGTGTGTCACTCTCACTGTGTGTGTGTGTGTGTGTGTCACTCTCACTGTGTGTGTGTGTGTGTGTGTGTGTGTCACTCTCACTGTGTGTGTGTGTGTCACTCTCACTGTGTGTGTGTGTGTGTGTGTGTGTGTCACTCTCACTGTGTGTGTGTGTGTGTGTGTGTGTGTGTGTGTGTGTGTGTGTGTGTGTGTGTGTGTGTGTGTGTGTCACTCTCACTGTGTGTGTGTGTGTGTGTCACTCTCACTGTGTGTGTGTGTGTGTGTCACTCTCACTGTGTGTGTGTGTTTCACTGTCACTGTCTCTGTGTGTGTCACTGTCTCTGTGTGTGTCACTGTCTCTGTGTGTGTCACTGTCTCTGTGTGTCACTGTCTCTGTGTGTGTCACTGTCTATGTCACGGTCACTGTGTTTGTGTGTCACTGTCTGTGTGTGGCAGCAGCCACCTGAGATGATTAAGGACCTGAGTATCACCAGGGCGGCGCGGGAAAGCAGCGCTCCGGGGGGGAGAGGGTATAAGAGGAGTAGGGGATGAGGGGGGGAGGGGGTATAAGAGGCTTGGGGGATAGAAGAGGCAGTGGATATTCACAGTTGAGTGCAAATAGCCGCACGGCTATTCGCACTCAGTAAACATCAGTAGAACTTAACTGAGTGCGAATAGCCAAGCTGTTATATACAGGTTTCTATGCCTTTATTCACCAGGAAAAAATCAGGAAGTCTTATAGCTCAGTGGTTATGCAGCAGTTAAGCAGCAGGCCAATAGCATAAGGGACCAGGGTTTGATTCCTGGCAGGGATGTTTATTTTTTCCATTTTATTTTCTACTGAGTGCAAATAGCCGCACGGCTATTCGCACTCAGTAGGAAATAAAATGGAAAAAAATGAACGTCCCAGCCAGGAATCGAACCCAGGTCTCCAGTACTAATGGCCTAGAGTATAACCAATGCGCTATAAGACTTTGTAATGCTTTCTAGGGCACAGAGGCATAGGCTAAAGCGCGGCTTTAGGCTGAGTCCCCAGTCAGCACTGTGGCACGCGCGCGGCCCATGCACAGGCCTACAACGCGATCTGCGTTCTGAGGGGAGAGAGAACGTTTGCGATGGGAGGGGGCGTGGCGGTAGGTTTGCGGGGGCGTGGCCATGATGTCCCGCGGCTGGTACGCCCTCATTGGCTGTACCGACGGTGCGGCCTGTCCACGCCTCCATCGCAAATGTCAATCTCAAACTCCCCTGCCAGCTTGGGGAAAGGTGAGCGACATGGTAGGGACTGGGATGGAAGGAACTGGGTGGGCGGGGCTTGATCGCACAGGCCTGCGCTGTAGTACTTACTTGGACCGCAGCCTTCGGAGCAGCTTACGCATGCGTGCGCAGGCGTGTGTAAATGCCGGCGACAGCCAAGTTTAAATATACGCGCTGAGGGGAGCGGAGAAGTGGTCACGTGACACCAAACATCCAATGGGGATGAGGGACTAGACTCGTCTCCCGCCCCACCTCCGCCACACCCTCGCCCCGCCCCCAAAGCGCACTCACTGCCTCACCTGTCAGGCCACAAAAAAGCACCAGCTTCTGTAGGCGAGGCAGAGCAGGAGCGCGGCCCGAGGCACCATGCCAGAGTCCTTAGGCGCGCTGCTGCTTGGCACTGAGCCTCTGCAGCCGCAATGAGAGCAGCTTTAGCAGGGGCTCGCGCACGCCTGCGGAAGCGTGTCTTAATAAATCTTTCGTTTCTTAGCTTGCCAGAGCGCAGGGCCGGTCACGTGAACGTTTCGGCCAATGAGGGCGCACCAGCTCCGTGACGTCACTGGCCCGCCCCCAGACACGCCCACGGACGGCGCGCGCTGTAAGGCCATGGAAAGCACTGCTTTCCCTCAGCCTCAGCGCACCTCCACACGGCTTCAGTCTCTATGGACTAAGCCTTAGGCTGCGGCCTGGGAGGGAGCGTGGCGTGCTGGCACACGAGCGCTGCGCCCTTGCTCGGCCGTGCAATTTGTGGCTAGGTGCACGCTCACAATTTATTTTGCCTGTTTCTAGTGAGCTGAAGGAGCTATGAGATGTAATTAGCTGGAATAGCTGTGAGTAAAGCTGTATGTCCCTTGATGTTCAAGTTCTGTTTAAAATATTTTCTCAGTGGCCTTAAGCATTGATAAGTTTGGTATGTTTGAATATGTAAATGAGTTTTCCCCCCCTCCCCCCTCTTAACTTTTTGCTGTTAATTGACCAACTCTAAAAAGCTGAATTATTGGGGCAGGGGGAGGGTCATATGACTGCTTTAGATGTATAAAACACATATCCCCCTTGCATTGGCCTCTTAAGAGTGATGCATTTAAAGTTACAATAATAGTTAGACTCTAGTTTGACTAGAGGTGACTGGGGGACTGCATCCTTTCTGCAAACTCTTACTCAAGGCAACAAATGGTGAGCATATATGACCACACTATGATCCCATGCTTGTTAATCTGCATAATTTAACACACACACCCCCGCCCCCCCCCACCCCTTTACAACTTATTTCACTGCAGCCTCTTCCAAAACAGCCTGCACAAAACACTGAAACCCAGATTTGACAATAACATTGCAATGCAGCAAAACATTTGACAAGGAACAGGCACACCCTTGCTGTTTAGACTGCACACACTCACAACAGCTCCATGCAGAAATGCCTACCTGTGACATCATGAACCTGCTATGTATCTTAATTTTTTTCTTTCTCCTGGCCTCATGGAGATGTTATACCCTCTATCCACAACAAACTCATCCATCCTGGCCCACAACCAACATCACCAGACACCCTGGACTACTCAAAAGCCTTGCTCTATCTACTGAATGTTGGTGGAGAACTCTAAAAACCAGCACACAACCACTGCTCACTATAATGGCAAACACCACAAATATACAACTTGCAAAGAACTACCCAAATTCCTACTCGTACTGTTACTCTCCTTAGCAGGTGATATTGAACCTAAGCGTATAGGAGGAGAGAGAAAGAACCCTATGTGATGCACTCAACCCTACTAATAAAAAATAATAAACTTTTATTTATTGAAAAATGCAAACATAACAAATATATTTAAAACCTAACAAGTGTACTGTGCAGTTCTAATGTGCATTCACTCTGAATGACCAGATAGTGTCATAACTCGTGTGATGCACAGAAGATGCAAGAGGCTGTAGATTCTAATAAAGCTAGTGTATAAATTTTGTGGATGCACAATGTATATGACCCTGTGGGGGAAACAACTGATGTGCACTCTACACAGGTGTTGTAATACACAGGCACTGGGAGCATTAGTAATGCATAGGTGGTGCAGCTCTGTTTAACAAGGCTGCAATAAGGTGCATAACACTTCTGCATACACAGAGAGCCAAATGCAGACCCAGATCCCCCTGGTGACAAATCAATGGGAGCCCTGCTAGGAGGTGGGTGCAGGTGAGTATACCCCGTTATTAGCCTCATAAGAGTACTCCAGACTGATAGCCAGGACTCACGCTTTGTCAGCTCCTTCCAGAGGGAGGAGAGAGATGTTATCACACCCCTACTGTGTATGTATGCTGTAGAGCTAGCCAGTGCCAGCAGAGACTCTCATATGCCTAGCGTCTAGCTAGTGGGATCCACATCTGTGGCCCACATCAAGTTAAAGCTAATCTACAGGACATGAACAAACTCCTATGAGTTTGACACTGCTACAGTACAGCCGGCGTCGCTATGACGTCATCCCGACGCGCGTTTCGTTCCTGCAAGGGAACTTCTTCCGGGGAGGGAGGGCGCCCTGCACAGACCTGCCTTTTAAACCCTGCTGTTGCCATGGAGCGCTGGTGACACACTTAGAGGGAGGCTCCTCCTTTGTCTAATGCTGTCAGCGCGGCCCCTGGTATCAGTTGTGCAAATAAGGTCTGTGACAAGGGTATCCTGCGGTTAAAAATACATGTGGGGGTTAAAAACCTTTAATAAAGCAGATACACGCAAAATGAGACTGGTTGCCTTATTGAGTGTTATGATGTAAATGTGCCCTCTTGTAATTGCAGTATTATTGAGGTCTAAGTGCTGATATTGTGATTATTTTCAACTTTGATGCATACATATCCCCTCTAATAATTATAATGTTATTATTTTATTAAGAGAGCCTGGGCATTTAGATATATGTATATATTAGTGTCAGTGTACATAATGGTTCTGAGGTAAGTATTGGTGTTCCCATCCTGACATGTATTAAAGGATGGGGAGGTTAGAGAAGGCACATGGTGAGGAGGGTCTCATAGGAATACACTATAATTGAAATCCTCATTCAAACCATGAGGTGCCTGAGTGCCCAGAATGAAAATCCATCTAGCCTCTTTTCTCAGTAAAGCATTGTCAATATCGCCTCCACGGAGGCCGAGTGATACATGTTCAATGCATTGAAAACCCACTGATGTAGTGTCACCATGATGTGACAGATTGATGTGTCGTGCCAACGGCGTATCTACTTCATTTCTGATGGTGCTTACATGTTCAAGGATGCGGCGACGTAGTTGGCGTGAAGTTTTGCCCACATACATCAGACCGCATCTGCATGTCGCTAGATAGACCACTGCACTTGTTTTACAGTTGAAGTAGTCCTTGATTGTATATGTAGCTGAACCAGTGGCATTTTTGAATATTTTTAGTGAGTTAATGTAACCACATGCCTTGCAAGTCCCGCACTTGAAAGTGCCCTTTGTGGTGTTACTGAGCCAAGTTGTTGTGTTTGGTGTCTTATAGTGGCTGTGTACCAAAGTGTCAGACAGGTTTTTGGGTCTCCTCTATGTGATGGATGGAGTATCATCAAGCACTGACTTATATACCTCATCCTCCAAGAGGATGTGCCAGTGTTTATTGAGGACCCTTTTGATCTCTCTCCACTGTCTGCTGTACGTACCAATTATTCTTACTGTACTTGGTTCGTTCACCATTTGTTTTTTGCCATACAGTAGCATGTTGCGGTCTGAATATTTGGCCCGTTTATAAGCTCTATTAATGCAGCTCTTACTATAGCCTCTATCCATAAACTTCTGGCTCATAATTTGGCATTGTTTCTCAAAGTCACCACTTGTAGAGCAATTTCTTTTAGCTCGTAAAAACTGTCCCACTGGGATGCCCTCAACCTGCGGTCTGGGATGATGACTACTGAAAGACAACAGGTTGTTGGTAGCAGTAGCCTTGGTGTGGACTGTGGACTGGAGGACGCCCTCGTTGTCCTTGAAAATCACTAGGTCCAAGAATGTAATCTGGTCCTGATTAATTTCACTCGTTAAGCGTAGGTTGTGATTGTTACAGTTCAGTGCTGTTACAGAGGCATTAAATTCTGCTACTGTCCCATTCCACAGACACAGCACGTCATCAATGTAGCGTGACCATAATTCGACGTGCTGTGTATGTGTTAGCATCTCCTGAGAGAAGACCGTCATCTCCTCCCACCAGCCCAGGTAGATATTTGCATACGTGGGGGCACATGTGGTGCCCATAGCGGTACCCTGGAGCTGGTGGTAGAAGGTGCCCTTAAACAAGAAATAATTGTGCTTAAGAACATAATCCAGAAGCTCAAGAATGAATTCATTATGGTTATTATAATCTGAGCTTCGGTTTTTCAGAAAATGTGAGACAGACCTGATTCCCACATCATGTTGGATACTGGTATACAGGGATTCCACATCAAGTGATGCCAAGAATGTATGTTTGGATACCTGTATACCATCTATTCTCCTTAGAATATCTGTGGTGTCAATTGTGTGGGAAGGGAGATTGGTTACATATGGTCTCAAAACCTGATCCAGGTAAGTACTGGCAGGTTCATTGAGGGATTCTATGCCGGAGACAATAGGTCTTCCAGGGGGGTTAACGGCATTCTTATGTAACTTAGGAATACTATAAAATGTGGCTATTTTAGGCTTCTCAACCATCATATATTTGAATTCCTGTGGCGAGATTACTTTGTTATCCAGACCCTTCTGTAGAATTTTCCTCAGACTTTTAGAAAAAGCCAGAGTGGGGTCCTGTTGTAACGCAGCATAACATTTTTTATCTTTTAGTAGCCTCACATTTTCTAAGTCGTATTTGTCTTCTTCTAAGATTACAATGTTCCCCCCTTTGTCGGCGGGCTTGATAATAATCCCTTTTAGTTCTGAAAGTTCTTTTAATGCACTTTTTTCATCTCTTGTGAGGTTTTCTTGTCCCCCTCCTGTGGACATTTTTTGGAAATCTTTGGTGACTAGTTTGAGAAACATATTGATGTTAGTATCAGCACTTAGGGACGGCGAGAACTTGCTTTTGGGTCTGAGTGTGGTAAAGGGGCCGAGACCAGGAGGTCTATTCGTCTCCTCCTCTAAGGATGACAGCATTTTGAGGTATTCACGGTCTTGGTCGTCAGTTAGCTCCATAAATTCCTGGGTTAGAGTCATATTTTCCCATCTTTTATGGAATTTTTTAAGGGCCAGCTTACGTCCAAAAAGATTAATATCTTTCACCCAAGTGAATACATCAAAGTTGCATGCAGGGGTAAATGATAGGCCTTTTCTAAGGACTTGTTCTTGTGTTGGGGTAAGGGTGATGTTAGTCAGATTAATGACTTGTAATTCATTCTGTTTGTTTATTATTACTGACGATGCCGTCTCCGCCAGTTCCTCCCTCTCCCCCTGTACCCCCAAATGTCTCTGTCAAACTCATAGGAGTTTGTTCATGTCCTGTAGATTAGCTTTAACTTGATGTGGGCCACAGATGTGGATCCCACTAGCTAGACGCTAGGCATATGAGAGTCTCTGCTGGCACTGGCTAGCTCTACAGCATACATACACAGTAGGGGTGTGATAACATCTCTCCCCTCCCTCTGGAAGGAGCTGACAAAGCGTGAGTCCTGGCTATCAGTCTGGAGTACTCTTATGAGGCTAATAACGGGGTATACTCACCTGCACCCACCTCCTAGCAGGGCTCCCATTGATTTGTCACCAGGGGGATCTGGGTCTGCATTTGGCTCTCTGTGTATGCAGAAGTGTTATGCACCTTATTGCAGCCTTGTTAAACAGAGCTGCACCACCTATGCATTACTAATGCTCCCAGGGCCTGTGTATTACAACACCTGTGTAGAGTGCACATCAGTTGTTTCCCCCACAGGGTCATATACATTGTGCATCCACAAAATTTATACACTAGCTTTATTAGAATCTACAGCCCCTTGCATCTTCTGTGCATCACACGAGTTATGACACTATCTGGTCATTCAGAGTGAATGCACATTAGAACTGCACAGTACACTTGTTAGGTTTTAAATATATTTGTTATGTTTGCATTTTTCAATAAATAAAAGTTTATTATTTTTTATTAGTAGGGTTGAGTGCATCACATAGGGTTCTTTCTCTCTCCTCCTATACGCCAAGTTTCACCCTGATAGCACCTCCCTAGAAAGTCTATTTTGAGCTGAGCAGGATTCTTCCCTCCCCCCCCCTTCCCTCACTGACGATATTGAACCTAACCCAGGTTCTCCCATGTCAGCTCTGTCCCATGCCCCTGAGAATTCTACCTTTAATTTCAAAAAAGGGGTATTTGGCGCCTATATAAACATCCTGAGCCTGCTGCCCAAACTGGAAAGTACTAAGGGCATGGTGCCTTATGCATAAACAAAAACCATCGTTCTTACCGTAACATGGCTAACCCATAAAACACCAGATGCAAATATCGCCATCAAAGGATACTCCATTTTTTGGAGAGATAGGTCAAAGAGAGGAGGAGGAGTGTTATTTTATATTGCAGACACATTAAAATTTACACTGTTACATTGCCCCCCAAGCCCACCCTCTTTTGAAATAGTAGTCGGCTAAATCTGCCGCCCCTTTTCTAAGACCATCTTTCTCCCTGCCATCTACCGACCCCCTAAAGCCCCTCTACAATCCCTGACAGATATCACCCAATTTCTTGGCTACATTTCCTCTCGGAATGAGATGAGTGAGCTGCTATTTCTTTGTGATTTCAACTGAAATTGGCTTTACCCACAAAAACCACATTCAACTCAAGTCACTTAACCTATCAAAACTCCTTTTTCAAGCCACACGGACAAACCTGAAATTGCATAACCATTCCTTGATAGACTGGATTCTCTCCTCAAACCGCAGCAGAATCCAATCCTCTGGCATCCTGCCTGATATTTTCAGTGATCATGCAATAGTGTATTGTGTAAGGAACATTAAACAGCCTCATTCAAGCCCTAAACTTCTCCTCACTAGAAGTTTTAAAAACTTTAACCGACAACAGTTTCTGGATGACCGACCTTAACAACTGCCCATGGCACAGAATCGAAGTAATTCACGAACCTGATTCAGCGCTCGAATAGTTCAACTCAGAGTTCTAAAAACTCTGCAATAACCATGCTCCACTACGCAAAACAAGGGGCAAACAAGACACGCAAAAGCACAATATTACTCTGACAATCTCCACCAAAATACATCAAACCCAGCTAACTTCTGGAAGGTTATCAACAATATATTCCAGCCTCCTAACCATCAACAATCAAGTTATATCACTAAAGGGGGATATTACTCTGACAAACCCAACTGACATTGCAAATGCATTCAATGATTACTTTGTGGGTTGTGCCACTAACTTATTAGCGAAACGCAGGCCAAACCTCAAACCTGAATCTCATCCAGGGAGTACACACATAGCCCCACCCGCATCCAACACTGCCCACAATTTTCATTTTGGCCCAGTATCTGAAGAGGTGATTACACAAGCACTCCTCAAACTAAAAATAAGCTGGCAATGCGGACCCGATTTAGTACAATCCAAGTTCCTATGACTTGGTGTCCCAACCATTGACAAACCAATTGCTTCCATAGTCAACTCTATCCTGTCAGCAGGCCATATCCCTAATACCTGCAAAACTGCCAGAGTTGTCCCAATCTTCAAAAGTGGGGACAAAAGCACTGTCTGAAACTACAGGCCAATCTCACCTCTCCCAATGCTATCCAAAGTCATGGAAAAATGTGTCCACTCCCAATTAAACGATTTCTTGAACAAATTAAATTACCCTTGCCAATTCCAATCGGGCTTTCGCACCAAACACTCCACTATAACTACCCTGCTAAAAGATTGCAATTAAATCCAATGTTGAATGGAACGGGGACAACTCACTGGTGCAGTGTGCCGAGTTTAGGCTTTTGACACAGTTGATCATGCTATCCTGCTTAACAAACTCCAGAGCTCTGGAATAGGGAAGCATGCTTTAAACTGGTTTCAGTCCTACCTATCAGGAAGATCCCAACATGTGTCCATCTCAGGCTCTAACTCCAACCCCCTGGATATCACCTGTGGTGTCCCGCAAGGCTCTGTTCTGGGGGCCCTACTCTTCTCAGTGTTCAGCAATGATCTTCACACAGCTTTTAAGGAAACCTCAATACACATGTATGCAGACGACACAATCCTGTATGCACACAGCCATAGCCTCTCTGACCTTCAACACATAATTCAGTCTGACTTTTTGACAGGCGAAAACTGGATTTCACCAAACAACCAGCTTTTATAACACTAACAAGACTGTAACAATGGTATATGGGACCAAGACTACATTTTGAAAGCTTCCAGTGACTTAGCTCCTGATTAGAACCAACGCTAACACCACCCTAACCCCTGTCACTAGTTTTAAATACCTGGGCTTATGGTCTGACTCCCACTTAACATTTGGAATGCACATTGATACCCTGACAACCAAGACCTATGCCAAACTAGGGGTACTTTACAGGAACAAATCCTCCCTAAGTCTCCTGATCAGAAAGCGTATTGCACAGCAGATGCTAATGCCAATTATTGACTATGGAGACATAGTATATGGCTCGGCTCTTCAAACCCACTTTAGCAAACTTGACACCCTCTACAATTCAATTTGTCGTTTTGTTCTCCAATGCAACTACAACACACATCACTGTGAAATGCTCAAAGAACTAGATTGGTCATCACTAGAGTCTAGGCGCAAAGTTCACCTTTCCTGTCTTGCCTTTAAATTATTCATAGGCAAGCTAACCAGCTACCTGAACAAGCTCCTCACCCCTAGCACTTGCAGCACTCATCATCTGAGATCAGACTCCAAAATACTATTCATGGTCCCAAGGCTCAACAAAGTATCCGCCCGCTCCTCCTTCTCTTACCGTGAACCCAAAACTGGAACAGTCTCCCGGAGACTCTCACATCCACCACCAGTCAAAGCTCTTTCATAACTAAGGCTGTCTCACATTTTAACCTGGTCTGTAACTGTTTCATACGCCCATAATATATATTATCTCTAACTGTGCACGCAATGTCTTGTATATAATGTATACCGTGCTCATTATGTAACTATACTTGTAACCATGTATTATTTGTCTTCTCTGTGCCCAGGACATACTTGAAAATGAGAGGTAACTCTCAATGTATTAATTCCAGGTACAATATTTTATAAATTAATCATTTTACAACTTGCGACGGAGATGTGGCAACGCCATCACCGGCGGTTCTCCCATTGAGAGCGAACCTGATGCATGTCGTCATGCCCACGCACCCACAAATCCCGTACCATGCTCCCTCCTGTTGCAAGCTCCCTCTCTACATGTCAGACCGCAGAGCGCGGTTAGCGCTGTGCACGCTTTGCCCGCCGGCGGGCGCGAGTGTCACAGTTAGGACTGGGATCCCAGCACAACGTGACGCGCTTGAGATGGCAAATTCAATTTAGCTTGCTGTATAAGCGTCTCAAGCCCCGATGCTCACCCTGCCCAGACACAGTATGCATAAAGCTTTAATACCAATTATAAAATGTTTCACGAAATATGTGCTGTACACCATTGATCTTAATCAGTGTCGCCAACAGCGAGGGAGAAATGGACACCCACACACCCACACACCACCCCACCACACACGTTCTCTCCCGGTATGTCGCCTTGTTCCGGCTGCTGTTGATCAAGTTGTGGTCGATTATAAGTAATTTGCTGAGAAACAATAGAAGTCAAAACATAGCTTTTAGCATGTTGACATTATTCTGAGAAAGCGATCGCAGTATACCAAAGGTTGTTTATTCTTTGTATGGCTATGTGAGATTGCACCTTCAATAGCCAGAGCTGAATGTGGAGTCTGCAGACTCACTAGTCTCCTAAATGACAGGGCGTCAGAAGGGAGCGCGTCACGTTGGTGCGTGGTATATCGCAACATTCTGTCTGCTGTGTATGATTGCACACCGCCCAGCAGACAGGCGCCAACGCTGCGTTGTGAAGCCACGTGTGTGAACGCTGCATAACTCTTGTCTCACTGGCTGAGCGTTATGTCTGCTCCAAAGCGTTCTGTTCAAACTCATTCGGCTCAGTCACGGTGGTGTGTGTGTGTTAGTTCATCCTTACTCTTGCTGGTGTCAGCGACTGTTGCTGGTGGCCTCTTCTGCCAGCGGTGACATCACTTCCGTCACCCCTGCATTCCGCTTCAAATCAACTCCATTTACTGTCACTGGATTTTGCTAAGGTGCTATGTGCCGCTAAAGAAATTTAACTTCAAAAACTAGAATAACGCTATTTCACAAATAATGGCTAGCCATCCTGTTTTCTTAGTACTTTAATTTCAGCTAAGTAACATGATTCATAGTCGGAAAAATGACAACTGCTGATCAATACTTACAGCAGCGGCAGCTCTTATTCGAGCAAATGCCGCTGGCTGTATGAGGCTGGGAAGCGGGTAGCCGCGGCGCGTGGCGGCGCACTGTGACGTCACAGTCACATGCGCGCCCGGCTTCCCCGTCTTCCCCGGCTTCCCCAGGCTTCCCCGACACCCCTGGACATCAAATTAAGGTAAGCGGGGGTTCGGGGAAGCAGAGGGGCAGAGCAGAAGGGGTACAGGGGTCCGGAAAGGTGTGCAAATTGCGCGCGATGAGGAGGGGGGGTGAGTGGGGGAACGCGGCGGCGCGCGTGCATTACTGGCGGCAGCTGGGGCAGATCCCGGCATGCCGCCGGTATTTGTTGCAATAAGATATGTCGGTACTGTAAGCACAATAAATGACACGTAAATATAGATGCGCGCCTGTGTGACGTTTTCGTAAACAATTGAAATGTAGCTCATCTACATTTCGATACTGAGTTGCAAGTGTCCAGAATTATTTTATGGTAACTTTTAATATATTTTTCATATTTATACTTTCCTTGTTTCCATAATTTTTATGTATTTGAAAATATTTGGAGCACATTGTTGTGCGTGCTAATAAATAACATCCAATGACAACAATTTAACAATTAACCTTAAAAGTGATCTAAATGAATATTGTGTGTGTATGTTTCCATTATTTTGGGGTTGTATAATTTTTTTTACTCAAAAACAATTAAAAAAAAAAAGATACTGTAGAAGCATTAGCAACTTATGAACGCACAGAAATACTGTACGCGCATACTTCATAAAAGAAGCTAACCAAAATATAATAATTAGTGATTAAAGGAAGTGCAGGGTGCATTTTTAACACCAATGAGCCCCCTAATCAAGTTATGGATATTTCCACACATTGATGTAGATTTACATAAAATTGAAAAAGTGCAAAATTAAAAAAAAAAAAATAGAATGCAAATAATGCCAATTTTATACTATTTTAACAATTAATGTTTTCAGTAGTTTAAAAATAATACATCTTATACTATATTTGTGAAAGCACTGTATGCCTGTCTGCATCTCCTGTGTCCCTAGGGGAAATCTCATTGGTCCCTTGTGCCGACCGTCCCCGCACACCTCTCATTGGCCTGAGGCAGAGTGACGGTCCAAAACACACACACACACACACACACACACACACACACACACACACACACACACACACACACACACACACACACACACACACACACACACACACACACACACACACACACACACACACACACCTCTCTTACCACCGGTCCCGGAAATCCAACTCATCACAGCCGCAGTGCGTGGCGCTCATCGGGAGCCGCGCGCACCTCTCACCGGGTGTCCCGCGGTTTTTCCTTCCCCCACCCCCCCCATGCGCCACTAGTCAGCGGGGTAGCGGAGCGAGTGCCCGGGACACAGCGGGGGACTCGACTGGCTGCACGGGTTCCCACAACTGCAGCTGTCCATGTGGCCCGGGGGCGACTTCAACCCCACGGACAGCGGCTACCGGCAGGTCAGTGCCACCCGTGCCCTGTGTGTAGGGGGTATGTCAATGCCACTGCCTTTGTACAGTACGTGAGTGGGTCTGTCCTTAGCCTGGTACTGGGTGCAGCTCTGTCTGTGGGACAAGGTGCAGCCTGTGGTTGTGATGCCCCCGTGTCAGTGGGTGCCTGTGATGCCCCCGTGTCAGTGGGTGCCTGTGATGCCCCCGTGTCAGTGGGTGCCTGTGATGCCCCCGTGTCAGTGGGTGCCTGTGATACACCTGTGTCAGTGGGTGCCCGTGATGCCCCCGTGCCCCTCCCTGCCCTTCCCCCCCCATCGTCCTTTGCCCCTCCGCCCCTCCCCTCCACTCCATGCCCCCTGCCCTTCCACGCCCGTGCAACGCCAGGTATATCAGCTAGTTTCTATATATTTAACATATTTACATTGCCAAACATCTTTACGGTATATTACTATCGTACAGTAAGTGTTTTCGAAATGGCAAACGTGAACAACCAAAAGAGTATATTTAAAGAATAAATAGTTTCATTTGGATGTGAATAAGGAAATTTTTTATTTTTTTTTAAAAAACAGCTTTGCCTCATCTTCACAATTTTCAATCTTGTCTGTTTCTTCTTCGTAATGGCTTGTTTGACATCAGCGTCTGGAAATAAAGATAATTTACCATATTAATTATCGCACTGAATATTGTTATAATTGTATGCCTGCATCGTCTACCAATATTAGGCCATGATCTACTGTACACCAAGAGTCACAAATTTATAGTAATTGGCTACTCATACAGGACAAATCAAGTGTGTATCATTGCTGCTGCTGTTCAGTACACTACAGTTTTTGCCAGAATTACAACCTACGGTAGTTCTACATTGCCTCAGCAGTGTTGCATTCTATTGTGAAAAATATGACTCTATATACTCTTTTTAAAAAAACCTCTAATGAAATTGGTTTTTGCTACAGGTAACCATTATGTGGGATTAGTTTTGGGTGGATTTGTGCAAATATTAATTTAAAGTATTAACTGTGAAATAACCCATACTTATTTAGTTGATCGACAAGGGAACATTAGTGATTAAAAATAAAAAATAAATGATGTGCTGCATGTATAACCTGTGTTCCGCTGGTACCCCTTACCTTTCCATAGGAGTATATCACATTAAGGGAACTACAAGTGTCAGCTGCCTCGAAAGCTGCAGCATGTGTTGCAAGGCAACCAATGGGAGAGATTTCCTCCAAGATGAGTGAGTTAGGCTAAGGCCACGCTCCCTCCGTCAGCGCTCCCGTGCTGCACAGGCGGGGCGCTGACAGACACAGACCGCGATATGCGGTCTGTAGGGAGCAGGATGTGGGCGGGAGGGGGAGGGAGGTGGGCGGCATGAGCGGGAGGGGGCGTGGCCTGAGCGGACAGATCCGCTACTCTCTCTCTCTCCCCCCCTCCCTCCACGGACCTGTGCTGGAGCTGGAGCTGCCAAAGGTAAGCAACTCATACACACGCACGCAGACACACGCAGGTACACACACACACACACGCACTCACGCTGCTGTCACTCCACACTCCTCCCCGCTCCCCGAAGCCCCCCCTCCTCCCGAAGCCCCCCTCCCCATTGGCTCACAGCCACACCACGCGACGCGTCAACGCTAGGGAACACCATTCTCTGGTATCCCATAGCGGCTGACGCGCCACAGCCTGTAGTCAGCTGTGCAGCCAGTGTGGAGCGGGACCGGCAATGTAGGGATTCCCCTGCTGGTGGTTAACTCCCGTGCAGCCGCCCGTGCCGACGGGCGCAGCAGGTCCCAGCCCTAAGCCTGTGATGCAGTTCAAGAAAGGAACAGTTAGCAGTTAGTAAAGATAAGTGAGTGACAGTAGTTACTTAGAAGTTAATAAGTTAGTAAATTCAACATTAGTAAATTAGAAATTAGTAATAGTTAATTTTGTAATTGTGTTGTTTAGATAGGGATGCTGTCCTCTAGTTAGTGGTGCAAGACAGGGACATAGGACTGCATTGCAGTGTACCATCCACATTTTGTGATCTGAGAGCATGCCACCTCTATCCAGTGCGAGACTGGGCTGTGAGGTGGGACATCTGCAGGAGTCAACACCACCAGTGCTGCAGTGCATCACTGGAGCAGCTAAACTATCAAATCATTAGTTTTTCATCATCCTGGGGTCCTGGAACACCGTAAAGTATCTTTACTAAAGTGCATCAACATTATAATGGGGCAGCGCTGCATTTGACCCTTGGGGAGGGAGTACCTGCAGCCCTTGGACTTTGGGGGATTTAGGGGAGTTGGGACGAAGCGCCACACAGGCGTGAAACACGTAATAGTATGTTTGTGATGGTGCTCCAAAAGTGCTGGGACTATATTGAAGGAAGGGAGTGTTAGCTGGGTAATAACAATTTTTACTATGGTACTGTGCCTTTAAGTGGGCATAAGGTACCCTGAAGGTAGGAGTGGGTTGCCAAAGACAGCCCCCTCTTTCCTCATTAGGTAGCCCCAGGTGTAGTACTCACTGTAGTATTCTTTCCTTCCCCAGTCTCCCCTCCAGAGCGTGCAGCTGTATTAGAGTGTAGATCCAATGCCAGGGTGTGCAGCGCACAGCAAATAAGGAGGAGCAGGTCTTGCAGAAAAATAGTCCTTTATTTGTAATTCATGGTGTGGGACAACAGCAAACCTTCAACGCGTTTCGTTCAAGGAACTTTATCAAGAAGTGGTTGATAAAGTTCCTTGAACGAAACGCGTTGAAGGTTTGCTGTTGTCCCACACCATGAATTACAAATAAAGGACTATTTTTCTGCAAGACCTGCTCCTCCTTATTTGCTGTGCGCTGCACACCCTGGCAGTGAAACACGTAATAGGAGGTTTTTTGCACCCATCCCTGTTTGCAACATGATATGTTAATAAAGGAATCTTTTATTATA
Organism: Ascaphus truei; assembly: GCF_040206685.1. Classification (NCBI taxonomy): domain Eukaryota; kingdom Metazoa; phylum Chordata; class Amphibia; order Anura; family Ascaphidae; genus Ascaphus; species Ascaphus truei. The sequence continues at coordinate 10,154,090 of NC_134493.1, forward strand.
CCGCTGCTGCCTTATGGAATTCTGCTTCTCTGCTGTGCTCTGCATCTCTACATCTGTGGCTACCTGAGGTTTACTCTAACTTTCCAGAAGCACGCCATTTGGAAGATACTACAGGCATGGTTCACGTGAGTTTATGTACTTTATGCTGTACATGGAGGTATATGTTTGGTGCACTTAGGTGATTGCATACCTAGTCCTAATAGGGAGTGCAGATGGAGGGGTTGGTATATATCTCCATCCACTATACAGCACCGACATTGTTTATTGCACTAAATCACGACGGCACGCCGAGATCTACCCCAGCTGCCGCCAGTAACAACCGCGCGCCGCCGCGTTTCCCCCACGCACCCCCCCTCCACTTCGCGCGCAATTTAAATCCCTTCCCGACCCCGTACAAGGCTCCTGCTATGCCCCTCTGCTTCCCCGCACCCCCGCTTACCTTCATTTGATCTCCAGGGGTGTCGGGGAAGCCAGGGGAAGACGGGGAAGACGGGGAAGCCGGGCGCGCATGTTACTGTGACGTCACAGTGCGCCGCCACGCGCCGCGGCTACCCGCTTCCCAGCCGCATGGAGCCGGCGGCTTTTGCTTCAATAAGCAATGTCGCTACTGTACATCCCAGGACATTAATTATAGGTTTTGCTCATACACCCACCAATATACCTACCTACTCACATCACTAATATCCAGCCAATTATCCATCTTCAATCAAGAATTATTTTTACATCTACATTTTGAAATATCTATGGACATTAGAGCACTATTATTGAACTGTGTTAATTATACCCCACTACCATATTTAGGGGAGTTATCTAATTCTGGATTATATGTGCATTGCATATGTTCAAAATCTGCATGTGTGGATTTGATTACCAATATGTTTTCTATATTATTGTTGCTATTAGAAAATATGTTAGCATACATCATTGTGTGTGTTTCTAATGGTATGTTTCCAGTTGGGCCTATTCCCACCACTGTGAGGATCCCTCTTGGCGCTGAACAAATACGTTCCAGGTGCACCCCAGGTTTCCAACTGTGACGTCTCTGGCCCCCTGTGAACATACAGGTACACGCATCACACTCATGGTAACATACGTATCTACATGCACCACACCAATCTGCGATTGGGAGGGGGGGTACAAGTGTTTACGTGTCACACTCGGTATTAATATTTGATAAATTATGACATTAAATATTACTTACTTCTTTCCATACACATTCTCATTCTCTTGGATTTTGTACTGTACTTAATTTGCCATTTAGAGAGGGTGAGAGCATAACAAACTATTGACTGTTACTACATTATGCACGCAGTTCAATAAGTTTGCACTACCCCCCCCCCCCCCTTACCGTTCTGATGAATCTCTGAAAGACAAAATAATTTCACCAGGATTAGATGATGGAAGGCCTTCAGTATGTCTCACTAAAGTATATACTATATTCTACTATAACGTTACAGTATATACTGTACAGTAACTGTGTGTTGAATTAGTCAAGGGAGGGCATTAGGCACTGGTAGGGTTGGAGGACATTACATAATGGATAAAATATGCTTGCAACTTCTATACTGTATATGTCTGTCAGTGGCTGCGTGTGTATCAGTGGCTGTGTGTTTGTGTCTGTGCAGGCCCTATAGGCCAGTATAGGCGATAACATTTTTAGTGGGTCACGAAGGAGACGTTCAAAAATAACCGGGTCATTGAAAAAAATACGTTTGGGAAACCCTGGTTTACAGCATGATTAGGGTGGCCACATTTTGACACTTAAAAGATGGGACACTTCAAAAATAAATATTAATACAACACATCACATTACTAAAAAATGAATATTATAATGGACATACCAAAAAAAGGAATATTATAATGATCTTTATCTAATAAAGTCACCATTGATGCTTTATTAGATGCTATATTATTCATTCTACCTCTTCCCATTAAATCTCTACTTTCTTCCCCCTCAGGGCCGCCAACAGAAATCATGCATAACCCCCACAAAAATTTGTGTGGGTGCGTTACACTGCGTGTGCGTTACAATGCGTGTGTGCGCGCGTCACTGTGTGTCGCTTCGAGATCACCCATCTCCTGAATACTCCCCCTGAGCTAATACACGTCGAAAGATGGGAGAGGGGCGACAGATCACCGGGTGCTATGCGGTGGGAAAGGGTGGGCAGAGACAAAGAGTGCCTTCAACTGCCAGCTCTTATCTTCCACCTTCCAGTAGGGTGACCAAATTTTTAATTTGAAACAGCCAGGACACCGTCAAAAATTTGTTCTCAAACAAATTACCTCACGTGACGCCGCCGTTGCCATGCCAACGAGACGTACGGCAAACAGTGTTGCATCACGTGATACCCCTGCAGTGTGTGTGTGTATAGAGATGGGTGCCGCAGTTTGCGATTGTGTGTATTGAGGTGGGGCCTTTGCATGGGACCATCAACTTGTACATTACAGCCGGGGCATCAAGTTTATGTGGGCGGAAAAAAAAACACAAAAACAAACACAATAAAAACAGGTAGTGTACCTCATTCCCGCAATGTTATATGTTGTAGGGGAGGTGTTCCCTACCTGTCTTCTGGGGATAGTTGGGATTCCTATGTCTCCCTTGGGAAGATTGTCAGATCTGGAAGAAAGCAGTATAGGTATATTTAGTTCAGTGTATTTATAGGGCACTTAATATATACCGGGTACATTAAAATATCCAGAGTGAGGGTGGGTGAGGCAGAGAGTTTTGTTGGGTGAGGCAGAGAGTGAGGGTGGGTGAGGCAGAGAGTAAGGGTGGACTGCAGGAACCATGGGGAGTGCAGGAGGCGGCCTAGTGAGGCTGATGGAGTGCAGGGGGCAGCATGGTGAGGCAGATGGGCTGCAGGGGGGCGCTAGAGAAAGATGGAGCACTTTGATGTAAACCGTCAAATAAAATGTCGAAGGCCATCGAAAAAGAATGTTTGCAGTACTTACCAGATAAATCTGTGCCTGCAATTCACAACTATCGGCCTGTGAGCGTCTATAAAACAGCACTCCTGGTGTGTCTGAAGGTTAGGGACTTCCTCCTCATATGAAAAATAAGAAAATAAATAGTTAGAACATACCCACAATATAGGGATGAGAGAAAGGATTGTCAACGACAATTGCGTTTCGGAATCTTTATTTTTACGTTTTAGGGTACTTTGATGAATGTTTTTAGGTGGTCTGGCAAAAGTCTTCCTCGTGGCAAACACCACGTATATGTTTGAGCGAACATATGTCAATATATGTGTTATTGTGTTTTTTAAAACAGTTGACCAAAAAAATAGGATGAGAAAATAGCTTTTAAACTTATTTTTTATTATTCTCTGTACTAACCTTTGGTAAACTGGTATTCTGGCAAAAGTCATCCTCGTGGCAGACAACACCGTGTCCATTGTGAGTGCACACACTGCATGAAAAAGGGTGCACAAAGTCAAATATGAAGTTCAAAACTTAATTTTAAATGCGATATATTTGCACCAAAAATAAATCAAAGTTCTGCCCCTGGGATTACAGTGATATGAAAGAGGGAGAGGGCGAAAATGAGAAAGGGAGAGAGAAAAAGTGGGAGAAGGAGCGGTACAAGGAGAGGGAGAGAAGAAGACTCATACAGAGCAGACTGAGCAGCTACAGACAGTCTGACACACTGTCCTCTTCGTGGCAGTCAATGTCACGGGTCTGTACCATCACTGCCATCCCATGGAAAAATGCACGCACCCACTCTGCCCGGCATCCGTCCTATCCCCTGTGCTCATGCCTCAAAAGAGCCAATCACCTGCACCCTTATTGCCTGGTGGTGTGCGATGCACTCGGCGCTCCCCCTGGCCCTCACCCATCACCTCATAACCAACACCAGCACCTAGTCCCCCCATCCTCCCCAGCATTCTATAATTGGTTGAATGGGGGATTGGTTGAAGGAGTATGGCAGGGCCGGTGCTTTGGTAGAATTCAATCATGGCCGCAGGGGATTGGTTGAAGGATGTCAAGGGTGCTATGCAATGCCCCACCCTTATATTCAACAAATGCCAACGGACACATTTCCGGGACAGGACTACAAAAAAAAGTCCATCATGGCGAAACAGGCAAGTTTGGTCACCCTACCTTCCAGCGGAGAAGTTACATTCGTTTCAGTTTGTCTCTACATTGCTGATTTGTCCCATCTAGAATTTTGTACATGTCACTAAATAAGTAATGCTTCAAAAATTGCATTTCAACGTAGCCACACAAACAAATTAATTTAATTAATTCCAATTTAAACACACACACACACCACAGCGACGTGTGTGTATGGGGAGGCAGACGCCATTGCACAAAGCCCCACCGCGAACATCCTCAATCCAATCCCATGTGGTTCATTAATTATTCAATAGAAAATACTCACATGCTGGTGGCGCATTTTCCTCACCGCCACCACATCCTCCTCGCCTCAACTCCGCTCTGCACCTAAAAACCGGGACCATGCCCGAAAACAGGGACATTTTCGGCACAGACCAGCAACAGGAGGTACTGTCCCGGCAAAACCCGCACGTCTGTTTACACAACGCATGATCAAAAGTACTCAACTCAATGGCTAGAGTCACTCATGTAGTGTAATTGGCGACTCACTGTCGTATGACTAGATGTTTTACAGTACACAAGGTTTGGAGGGTCAAAGGGTTTTGGTGGAAACGTGCGTGACATGGGTAACAGTACATACTGTAGTTTTAGTAAGTTAATTGTTGCATGGATTCAATCACTGCATCTTACCTGCAAGTATTGTAGAACGTGTAACCACTGACGGGTGGGGTGAGTTGGGAGGAAGGTTCATGCAGGTTGTATTTGCCCAGCTCCAGACAGGCCGAATATAAAACAGACATGGGAAATATATAAGGATTATCTAATTCGAATCTTTTAGACCCACAATTCCATCTGGAGGAACCTTTGGTTAAAAAAGTATATCTCACCTTTTCTCCATGTCTATTAAAATTTCTTTTTGTTTGTATGTCTTCCATTAGGGATGGGTACACAATTATAGAAAAACTAACATTACCTTGGGAACGTTATTAAACCTTGCCTTTGACTCTGCTTTAGTAATTTATGTCACACACACACTTGTACACAGACACACACTTGTACACACACAGAGACACTTGTACACACAGACACACTTGTACACACAGACACACTTGTACACACAGACACACTTGTACACACAGACACACTTGTACACACACACAGACACACTTGTACACACACACAGACACACTTGTACACACACAGACACACTTGTACACACACAGACACACTTGTACACACACTTGTACACAGACACACACACTTCTTATCACCCGCTGGAGCTGAGATAACCTGCGGCTGCACAACTCTGGTTATTGGCCACGTTCTTGAATTTTTTTTTTACGTGTTTTGTCAACATTTTCTATTATACTCTTCATGCAACAAAATTATCAAACGGCAAAGCAACAGCACGTATAAAAAAACTACAGCAACAATGAGGCCCTACTCAAGTTTTTGGATGTTAATCAACATTGATGCAGAATTCAAACGACGAAACAAAGAACTCAAGTCAACATGCTCTCTCTCAAGTTTAGGGAAGTTATTGCATGCTGACAGGAAACTTCACAAGCAAATGTTTAAAAAAAAACAAGGGTACGCACAACATGCGTCTGCCTAGTTCTGTACCGCAAAAATCAATGCAAAATATCAGACTTCAGATAAAATGCAATGGAGGCACGCTCTTTCCAGGGAGTTTTGAACAGCGTTTTAGACTTGTTATCGTAATATAACCGTGAGCCTTTGAAAACAACAGAACTGAGAAAATGATTTGTTCTGTGATGCACAGTTCCTACAAAATCAAACTTGGTGCCAAAAAATTCCAAATGTTCAGGCAAAAAGTCTTCCAATGAGCACAAATCTCCAGTCTGTAAAATTAAAAATGGTGGAATTTCAGAAATGATTTCACGGTGGGAGTAACTCCTTATCCCTGGGCAGCTTCCAGTTAAGTCAACGATAGTGTCACCACATGTACTTAATCCGGGAAAAAAATAGCGGCAATCTGACGAATAAGGTTCTGCCCACTGCTGCACAGCGTTTTCTAAAGTGCCTTGGAATGAATTGGTGACCAGACGATTGAATGCTATACCCTTTTCAATGTTTTCCGATTCAAAAAAGTTGCACTCAGAATTTGTGCAAATGCTGCAAACTTTAGTCAGAACTAAATCTTGGAAAAACAAAGTGAAATTGTTGTCCAAATCGCCCCACACGTCAATCACATTTCCTGCAGGTTTTTTTCCTATGTGATTCAACCAGCACATTTTGGCCTCACTGAATCTCCCAAAAATTGACAGAGATAAAACTTCTCCCATTTTTTCCACAGACTTATGTGCATGTGATAAAAAGTAGCGTTGTAAGGCCATCGATGAGTCAATATTAAGCACATGAAATGGGGTAATGCAAGCGTCAATACTGCAAGTATTTTGCATCACTACAGTGTTGCCATCAGCTGTAAATATCCCCCCTTGAGGAAATAGCTGCAAATCTAGTGTAGGGCAGCAGGGCACAGGATTGTTTAATTTTTGGGCGGCAGGCTCATCACTGCAAAATTTGCAAAACCAAGGGTAGTTCAAGTCAACCCAAACAGGATCGTACGTAGGAGGCACATCCGTGCATTCAGGATGGTACCAATCATCACACATATGACAGTTAATCATTTTTAACAAACCCGTATCAGGTTGTTTGCAAACGCAGTAAAGTGCAACCCGAACTGAACTATGTTGTGAGATCCTTTCAAAAAATTTTGAGGACGGAAAAATCATAAAATGTAAGTTTCTAAAGCATTGAATGGCATATTCTGAGAATTTTTGCCCTAGGTTATACACTTTGGAACTTGGATCAGCCCCTCTGCATAAATCAACCGCACATGCTACAGCTATTAGTGCCTGTTCACGAGGACAGTTAGATTCAGTAGTGGGCCAGGCAATAAATTCAATCCACGAAGCAGGCGATTCAGGAAAGGTTAACAAGGAAGCAGCCCTGGAGTACAAACTCATAAACCGATTACCAGGTTTGTCACTATCAGCCACATCTAGCTTTTTGCCACAGTACAAACTGATAGTGTTGGCTCCACTGGTCTTAACAGTAACATACGTGTTTTCAAACGGTATAATCTGCACAACTGGTTCTCTGCTACTTGTAAAAAGCGTACGTTTGAAAGCCATGCGAGGGTCCTGCGGATGACTGCGACCGTGCCCAAGTTTAATCAATTGTGCTGCTTTAACAATTACAGTTTCAATAATAGATGAACCCACTCGCAATGAATTTTCTTCAACTTCCGTTAGCTTCAGATGGGACAAATTCTTCTTTCGCCTGAATGATCGTTGAGAAGCAGTTAATCCTTTGACGTTTCCAACAATTTTCCGTTGCCTTCTAAAGAAAATGTTGCTTAAATCAGGTTTTGTTTGCACTGCAGAAGGTGAAACTTGTTTTTTTTCAAACAATGCATGTTCTTTGGATGTCTGCTCACTTTCCATTAAATTTTGAATCCCACATTCGTCATTAACAACCACAGCTTCACTTGGTTTCTGTGTTTTGGATGGAAAGCCTTCTTCATTCCAGCTCAAGTAAATCTGCTGCATAAAAGCCAGCTTCAGATTAAAATCTTCGTTGCCGAGTTTGCTTGCCAAGTCACAAATACGCTTGCACACAGTATACATTGTGGAATACTTTTCCGAAACGGTCAATGGGGGTTTTGTGTTGACCTTTTTAACAGAAGTCACAATGATGTTTTCCTTTGCAGGTTTTAAAATACTAGGAAAAATGGTGGTTGAAACATTTTGCCTTTTGAAACGATCTGAAACAACATCCACATCAATAAGCGTCAATTTAAGGTAATCCCTGGCAGCAAACATATGCTTGCAGGGAAGATTCATTTGACTGAAAAATTCACAGCAACAAATAGAGAAACAATCGCCTGTTACATAATGATCAACAGAGCCAAACGTAACCCTGGCACCATTACCATCCACACACACCGAAAAAAGTGACTGTTTTTCTCGAAAAACATGATACTGTTGCAAAATGTGCCGAGAGGCAAACTCTGAAATTTTTTTCTTTACAAGGTCAACAAGCGCATCGGCACCCTCTTCTACAATAATCGTTTTGCACTTGCTTAAATACTCACGATGGTCCACATTGAACTTATGCAAGCTACAAAAAGTAAACAAGCCTTTCACACATTCGAACATGCACGAGTATTTGCGTACCACATCTTTTATGTGCTTGTTTTGCGCTTCAATTCGGTTGGTATCATTCACCTTAAAAGTTTTTAAATTTTTGCGAAAACAGTATGCCCACATTTTCCGACAACTGTACCAATTTTTGGTGAAACGGCTTTTGAAGTCTGCGGGTACCAAGTCATCCGACAACAAGTTGCACCAAACGTTATCAAACAAACTGGAATCATGGGTAAACAAGAGAATTTTCAGGCATTTCAGAATGCGTGTTTTCAAAGACTCAATGGTAACGTCCGCCATGCCGAGCGCTGACAACTCCATACGATTAAGATGCAATCCTTTAAGCAGCAAATTAAAGTTTCGCTCAACGTGCACTTGGCACAAAAGGACTTCAGCATTAGAAAATGTTTTGTGTGTACAATCAACCGACTCAAAATCTTTATCTAGAAGAACAACGGTAGTTTTGCCAACAACTGAAGAATTAGAGTTTAGAAATGCCTCAAAACATAATCTGACATTTTCTTGTGTTTCCATACTTAGAAAACACCACGCAACAACCCTACTAATGCCATTACCATCCAGCACAGTAAATAGGTATAAAACGTAACCAGAGTCATTCAGCCTATACGTTCCATCAAGCTCCACAAGTTCAGGAAACTGACAATACCAATTTCGCATTTCACCAGATTGATAGAAAATCACATCAACCAAGTTAGTAGCATCATCGGTTATGATTTGCAGATAAGCATCAGGATCCTTCAGACGAGCGTTGTCAAGAAAATCTACCACTTTTTCTACCTGTGACAGTGTAACATCTTTGCGTTTCTTGGCAATGCAATTTGAAATGTCGCGCGATGTTGCATGTTTGCCAAATATAGTACGCACCTGTTCTGCGACTAACTTCTGATTAGCGCGCAAGGCAGAGGCATTACACACGAATTTTTCAGCTTCGACGGTCAGCCGCCTTTGCTCCGGATAAAACGAAAACACAGATTGTGAAACTTCATGATTGTGTTCAAAGCAAGCTTTTTTTATAGACAGGTTATCTAATACCTTGTTGTATACAACCACAATTTCACTCTTACATCCTAGGCCAAAATAACTTTGGTTGGGTCGCAATCCTTTTCCCGTCTGTCGTGATTTAATACCATTTTTACATCGGTAATGAATTTTTGTATAAACAAGACGATTGTCACTTCTTTGAAATTTAATGCTTGAATGGATAGAAAACAGCTGATGGGTGCGCTGACACAATGATTCCAAAGTCTCTTTGAGCCTATCGTAAGATTCAAAACAACGGCCAACAGAAAACTCCAGGCAAGATTCTGTCAAGTTCACATTTGACATGGCAAAAAATTTACACGCAAAGCGCGTGACCTTCCTTATTCAGTGCTGCAAATAGAAGAACGCTAAAAATGTGTATTTTTATCTTCGAGACACGTTTCACAAACAGTCAGTATCCAGTTATAGTCTTTGATACTGTGTGATGCAGCCACCTCCTGCTCTGCCTCCCGCAGCCGCCTTCTCGCTGCCTCACGCAGCCTTCTTCTCTCTGCCTCAAGCAGCCGCCTTCTCTCTGCCTCACGCAGCCGCCTTCTCTCTGCCTCCGCAGCCTTCTCACTGCCTCACGGAGCCGCCTTCTAGCCGCCTCCGCAGCCTTCTTCTCACTGCCTCAAGCAGCCGCCTTCTCTCTGCCTCACGCAGCCGCCTTCTCACTGCCTCCGCAGCCTTCTCACTGCCTCACGCAGCCGCCTTCTAGCCGCCTCCGCAGCCTTCTCACTGCCTCACGCAGCCGCCTTCTAGCCGCCTCCGCAGCCTTCTTCTCACTGCCTCACGCAGCCTTCTCTCTGCCTCACGCAGCCTTCTTCTCACTGCCTCACGCAGCCGCCATCTAGCCGCCTCCGCAGCCTTCTTCTCACTGCCTCAAGCAGCCGCCTTCTCTCTGCCTCAAGCAGCCGCCTTCTCTCTGCCTCAAGCAGCCGCCTTCTCTCTGCCTCAAGCAGCCGCCTTCTCTCTGCCTCACGCAGCCTTCTTCTCACTGCCTCCGCAGCCTTCTCACTGCCTCACGCAGCCGCCTTCTAGCCGCCTCCGCAGCCTTCTCACTGCCTCACGGAGCCGCCTTCTAGCCGCCTCCGCAGCCTTCTTCTCACTGCCTCAAGCAGCCGCCTTCTCTCTGCCTCACGCAGCCGCCTTCTCTCTGCCTCACGCAGCCGCCTTCTAGCCGCCTCCGCAGCCTTCTCACTGCCTCAAGCAGCCGCCTTCTCTCTGCCTCACGCAGCCTTCTTCTCACTGCCTCCGCAGCCTTCTCACTGCCTCACGCAGCCGCCTTCTAGCCGCCTCCGCAGCCTTCTCACTGCCTCACGCAGCCGCCTTCTAGCCGCCTCCGCAGCCTTCTTCTCACTGCCTCAAGCAGCCGCCTTCTCTCTGCCTCCGCAGCCTTCTTCTCACTGCCTCAAGCAGCCGCCTTCTCTCTGCCTCACGCAGCCGCCTTCTCTCTGCCTCACGCAGCCGCCTTCTAGCCGCCTCCGCAGCCTTCTCACTGCCTCACGCAGCCGCCTTCTAGCCGCCTCCGCAGCCTTCTTCTCACTGCCTCAAGCAGCCGCCTTCTCTCTGCCTCAAGCAGCCGTCTTCTCTCTGCCTCCGCAGCCTTCTTCTCTCTGCCTCCGCAGCCTTCTTCTCACTGCCTCAAGCAGCCGCCTTCTAGCCGCCTCCGCAGCCTTCTTCTCACTGCCTCAAGCAGCCGCCTTCTAGCCGCCTCCGCAGCCTTCTTCTCACTGCCTCAAGCAGCCGCCTTCTAGCCGCCTCCGCAGCCTTCTTCTCACTGCCTCAAGCAGCCGCCTTCTCTCTGCCTCACGCAGCCGCCTTCTGCTGTCTGCCTCCTGCCGGCTCGTCGCCACCTGAGGTAGCCATATGGGGATGGGGAGATTGAAGTCAGATACAGGGGGGAGTGATTTGAGATGCCGGGGGAGGGTGGGTGTATGAGGATTTATATGGGTGATGGGGGAGTTATGAAGATAAGGGGTGCTGTGGGGGACATGATCAGATTTTTTCCCAATAAGTTTTTTTAGGCAGTAATACAGGAAATGTTTGACAAACAAATTTCACAGCCTAATACAATAAAAAATTTTGGGGGTAAAAGAAAGCCAACCGTGGCTGTTAAAATTGAGGTCCTCAAAGAGAGAAGACATGGAGGGTGTAGAGGGAGGGGAGAGGGGTGAAGAGGGATGAAGGGTGTATCCACCCTGGGAGTTTGATTCCTATAACTGTCAATGTCTGAGCTAAAGCTCTAGAGTCTTGGGAACTATACTTTATCTCAAAGTTGATATTTGTGGGATTGATTCCTTCATCTTGTCAGGAGTATCCAAGGCTCCCATCTACTATATATTTCTGAAACCATTGTATGTTTCACTGTGTTCCCTGTCCCTAGCGGATATCTCATTGGTCCCTTGGCCCGCCTGCCCTCGCACACCTCTTATTGGCCTCACACACTCACCGCCCGCCCCTGCACACCTCTCACTCCCCCCCCCTGCACATGTTCCGTGCTGCTCACCCCCCCCCCCCCTCCACATGTCCTCTGTCCGGCTCTGGTCCGAGGCTCCCGGCTTCCATGAGGGAGCTGCTGTATGCTGTAAGGTAAGCAGCTCCCCCCCCCCCCCACACACACTTTCCTTCATCTCCAGCCTGATCCCTCCATCTGTCCCATCTCTATCTCTATACACACACACCATACTAGCTGAGAGCCCCAGCGTTGCCATGGATGTTTGTGGTGTGTGTGTGGCATTTGGGTGGGGAGCGGTCCACGCGGGCCATGGCTGTGTGCGTTGGTAATGCTGCGGTGGCTGTACTGATTGTCATTGTATCGGGGTGGTGATTTGGGAGGGTTTGGTGCTGATGTGGGTGTGGCGATGGGGGAGGTGCAAAGGTGCTGATGTGGGTGCTGATGGTGGCTGAGAATTGCAGTAACAGCGCACACCACCATGGCCCGCGTGGACCACACCCACACCCAAATGCCACCCCCACACCACAAACATCCCGGGCAACTCCAGGGCTCTCAGCTAGTATCTTATAAAATGTTAATAGACATGATGATTTTAATCGTGGAAACATAATTTTTTTGTTAAATCTGTATTGTGGGTGAATTTGGTCTTTGTAAAATGTATTCATCTATGGTGGCCTTTTTTAAATGAAATGTGGCAGTGGTCTTTGTTAAAACGTTTTGCGGGGCAGAGTAGTTTTATGTATTTATGGTGGATAGCTGTTTTGGTATTTTGTCAGGATGTAGAGTGACAGTGGGGTAATTTAGGGAAGGTAGGGGGTGAGTGAGGGAGTAATAGTGAGACTCAGGGGAGAAATACATGTGAGGCGGCAGAGGGAGTAAGATGGAGGGGAGCGTAGTACATGGTTAGAGGTTGGGAAATAGAGGTGCTTGTGAGGTGTAAAATGAACCTAATATGTCAGCCAGATAGGGGTTCCCCGAGACTTTTCACAATTCTTCAAGCTTTCCTCCAAACAGACATGATTGGGACACACTGGCATACAGCAATGCTTAGCTGGTTCAATCCACCTGAAATTATGCATGTAGATATTATGATCAATGGTGTGCATCACATATATCTTAACACGTTATAGAATTGGTATACATAATTATGCATATAGTGGCAGTTATATCATCAGGATGCAAAAAACATATATCCAACAAGCACATATCACAGTCACAGCACTATACTGTATAAAGAAAAACCTGTGTGTGCCGAGCACGCGCATAGTAAGTGAAACTTCTTTGACTTTTGTCACAGAAATTGTATTTGTATTGGTGATGTTTTAATTAAAAATCAAAATACAATTTCATTGACAAAACGCAAATACATTTGACTTATAATGCGCGTGCTCGGCACACATCCCATGTATTATTAGCTATTTGCACTGAGTGTGAATATGTGTGTGTGTGTTTGTGTGTGTATGTTTGTCAGTCAGTGTATGTGTAATTCAGTCATTCAGTCAGTGTGTGTGGGGGTCAGTGTGTTTGTGTGTGGGGGTCAGTCAGTGTGTGTGTGTGTGGGGGTCAGTCAGTGTGTGTGTGTGTGTGTGTGGGGGTCAGTCAGTGTGTGTGTGTGTGTGGGGGTCAGTCAGTGTGTGTGTGTGTGTGGGGGTCAGTCAGTGTGTGTGTGTGTGTGTGGGGGTCAGTCAGTGTGTGTGTGGGGATCAGTCAGTGTGTGTGTGTGTGTGTGTGTAGGTCAGTCAGTGTGTGTGTGTCCTGCTGCAGCCAGGGGCGGGGTGTAAAATTGCGCAGCACTTCTCTCCCCCATTCCCCCCTCCTGCAAATTCTGCGCAACCCCCTCCCCCGACCCCCCCTTACGCAAATTCTGTGCACCCCTCTCCCCCCGCGGGGTACATGCGCCAGGCACGGGCATGAGTGACCGGCCGCGGGCGAGATTACACGTCCGCTGCCCAGCCCGCCCTGCGCCGAGCCCCTGTGCCGCGCGGCTTGCGCCGTGTGCCACAGCTTCCTGCAGGCGCAGGGGGCCCGCAAACGCCCACGTCAGTTAGGAGCGTGTGGGGGGAACGACGCCGCTGCCAGCCGCTTCTGAGCATGTGTGGCGTCCGTCAGCGGCGCCATCACAACTGCGCATGCGCGGCATGGCAGCGGGCGGCAGAACAGCGGTCCTTAGGAGCGGCAGCTATTGCCGCCGCATGTCAGCAAAGAGGTGTGAGGAGGGGTGTGGGGGGTGCGCGGCGAATAGGAGCGGCGCCGACGGGTATCGCCGCCACCACATGTGACAGGGGACGTGTGAGCGGAGCGGCGTCCATTACGTGACGTCACTTCCGTTTCACATTTCGCCCACATCTACCCAGAGGTGCCACTAAAAAAGTTGCCAGAATGTCACATGTGGATAGTGAGTAGAATTGTAGTAACAGTTAGATCCCAGAGGTTGTACAAGAGATATCACAACAACGTATTAGGCAATATTGTTCTAATAAAAAAAGATAATAGTATACTAATGACATTGTACCATTGTCCAATTTTTTCAAGTATGCTATTATATATTTCTATTCAGAGCTGCAAATAGAGGATCACTAAATTAGTATTTTAATCCTCAAGACAGCTCTGACCGTATCCAGTTCTATAAAGCCTCTGATTGTTTGCTGCAATGGTTATGGATATGTTACTGGTGCAACCTAATGCATACAGCTATGCTTAGCTGGTTCACTCCACATGCTATTATGCATGTGTCTATTAAGATCAGGGCCGCCAACAGAAATCTTACGGACGGGACAACCATTTGAAGCAGGGTCCCCCCCGCCCCCCCCCCCCCATGTCGGCGGTATTGTCCGCAAGCACCCACCCATTTTACCTCACGAGCCCCCTCTCTTCCCCCTCCTAATCATGTATTTATAAACCTCCACCCACCCACACATAAAACCCACCCAGTCAGACCACCCTTAGCATATCCCCTCCACTGTCCAGCAAGGTTAGAATAGGGGAGGGAGGGGTAAAGGAATAATGCTGGAGAGTGGAATATGACAAGCTGATGGAGGAAGAAACACATCACACACCAATACATGCACACACATCCACACTAATAAAATACAGGGGGAGCGGAGCAACAGGTAGGAGCAGAGAAAGACAGGGAAAGCAGGAAAATTAAATCACGGGCAACGTGAGATAGAGACAGAAATGTCGACATATAAACGAAAAATCTACTCGCCACCTTTACCCGACCTAAAAAAAAAGTAAACATACAACAAATTTAATACATTCATAGTAAGAACATTCATTTAAAAAAAAAAAATATTGTATTACATTATACAACAAGTAGTCCTTGTTACATGTGTGTCTGGATGCTCCCACTTCCCAATGTCTAAAGCAGTAATCACCATTGGTATCTTACCTGATCCACAGTACCTCAAAGTCCAAGTACCCTCAGTCACGCAATGTTATACATTGGAGGGGAGGCGTTACTTACCTGTGTTCTGGGTTAGGGGGGGGTTCCAATGTGTCCCGTCTGAAGATTGAGTCAGATCTGGAATAAAGCAGTATAGGTTATTTATTTCGGTGTAGGTATAGGGAAGATATATAGATTATATATATATTTAAAACCGTTGTATGTCCGTCTCTAGGGGCAATATGATTGGTCTGTCGCTCAGGCTCTGGCCAATCAGACTGCTCCGTGGTCTGCCATCCTCTCATTGACTTGCTTCTGTGGCCTTGACCGGCCCTCCTACACACACCGCCGCCCAGCCACTCTTCTCCCTCTCCCTCCTGTTCTCTGTCTCCCGCTGAGTCCCACTGCCCCCGGGTATCACCCCCACCGGGTATTGTCCCCCCCTGCCCCAGGTGTAATTCCCCCCCCCCACTCACCCGGGTGTCACTCCCCCCCCACTGGCCCCTGTGTCGGTCCCCCCTCCCTTTCCCCGATGCCCCCCTGGCACCTGCGTGTTGCACGTGTGCTCAGAGCCGCCCAGCGGCCTGGCCGTGCACGCACACGCGCGGCTGCTCCCGCTCATCGGGCACCTCACTGTCCTCCCGATGCCGGCTCGCGCATGCTCCTGGGTGCCATGCGCCCGGCGGACTGCGCTGCATGCTCTGCCCCCCACGCCAGTGACCGACCAGGCTGAGTGCCCGGATTGGAGAGAAGCGCCTTCCGGACCAGCGTTATCTCAGTGTGTGTGTGCGCGTCTCACAGTGTGCGCGCACGTGTCTCACTGGGTGTGTGCGTGTCTCGCTGTGCGACTGTCTCACTGTGTGCTGTGCAGGGGGTGGGGGGGGGGGCGGTCTGGGAAACTGGAGCATGGAGAGGAGGTTTAGGTCCCGGCCAGCGCCGGGTCTCTCAGCTAGTATATGTATATAAAAATAAATATATATATATATATATATATATCTACTATATATTTCTGAAAGCACTGTATGTCTGCGTCCCTAGCGGCAATCTCATTGGTCCCTTGGCCCGCCCGCCCCCGCACACCTCTCATTGGCCTGAGGCGGAGTGACGGGCCAAAGGACACACAGGGACACACACACACCTCTCTCTCTCTGTCCTCTCCCCCCCCATCACACTCACCTCCCTGGCGCGGGGACAGGCATTGGCCAGGGCAGCCTACCGCTGCCACGCGGCACCTAAGATGGCGGCGGACGGAAAGACCCATTCCTCCCTCGCGGACTAACTAAGGCGGCGGCCAGAAGGAGAGGTGAGTGTGTGTGTGTGTGTCACAGCGTGACAGTGTGTGTGTGGGACACTGTGTGTGTGTCTGTGTTACACTGTTTCTCAGACACTGTAGAGTGGGGACCGGAGCTACACATGGGGGGGGTGGGTGGGGGGGTCAGGAGCGGAGAAAGATACAGGGGGAGTGGAGAGGAGGGACCCGTCAATTTAATGAAAACCAACCCCCCTCCTGTCCACTGCCCCCCCCCTCCTGTCCACTGCCCCCCCCTCCTGTCCACTGCCCCCCCCTCCTGTCCACTGCCCCCCCCCTCCTGTCCACTGCCACCCCCCCTCCTGTCCACTGCCACCCCCCCTCCTGTCCACTGCCACCCCCCCTCCTGTCCACTGCCACCCCCTCTCCCCTTTCTCCCCCCCCCGCTCCCCTTTCTCCCCCCGCTCCCCTTTCTCCCCCCCCCGCTCCCCTTTCTCCCCCCCCCCCGCTCCCCTTTCTCCCCCCCCGCTCCCCTTTCTCCCCCCCCCGCTCCTCCCTTCTCCCCCTCCCCGCTACTCCCCTCCCCGCTCCTCCCTTCTCCCCTCCCCCCTTCTCCCCTTTCCCTCCTCCCCTCCCACCCCCTTCCCCTCTCCCACCTCCCACACCCTTCCCCTCTCCCACACCTTCCCCCCTCCCACACCCTACCCCCTTCCCCCCTCCCACACCCTTCCCCCCCTTCCCACCAATCTTCGCCTTCCTGCCCGCCTTCCTGCCTCTGCTTTCGCCCACCGCCTCACAGCCGCTGCATGCACTCAACAGACTCCCACCACACTCGACACATACCTGCCGCCACACACCCCTACGCACCGACATCACTGACCCACCGCCTCACACCCTAGCAGGACCCCCACTCAGACAGCACTCACAACCCACGCGCCACCTGCCGACTCACACCCTAGCAGGACCCCCACTCACAGACAGCACTCACAACCCACGCGCCACCTGCCGACTCACACCCTAGCAGGACCCCCACTCACAGACAGCACTCACAACCCACGCGCCACCTGCCGACTCACACCCTAGCAGGACCCCCACTCACAGACAGCACTCACAACCCACGCGCCACCTGCCGCCTCACACCCTAGCAGGACACACGCCTCACATTTTTACATCTGTAATGTCACCAAAATATACATTGTGGTGTGTTTACAATAAACCATTTTTAAACAACATCGTATTACATTTTATTCCATCTTTCTTTTCAACATTATTATCCAACCTTTACAACAAATACTCACCTATTGTTCCACGATTTATAAATAACTAGCTGAGAGACCCGGCGTTGCCCGGGATGTAAATGCGTAATAGGTAGTATTATTTATAAATCGTGGAACAATAGGTGACTATTTGTTGGAAAGGTTGGATAATAATGTTGAAAAGAAAGATGGAAGAAAATTTAATACGATGTTGTATAAAAATGGTTTATTGTAAACACACCACAGTACAATGTATATTTTGGTGACATAAGTGATGTGAAAATGTGAGGCGTGTGTCCTGCTAGGGTGTGAGCGTGTGTGAGGCGGCAGGTGGGTGTTCAGTACGGGTGGCGCATGGATAGTGAGTGCTGGCTGTTGGTCGGGGTCCTGCTAGGGTGTGAGGCGGCGGGTGTGTGGCGAGTGTGGGTGACAGCTGGTCAGTGATATTGTTGCGTAGGGGCAGGATGCGGCAGGTGAGTGTCGAGTGTGTGGGGTGGGTGAGAGGCGGCGGGTGTGTGTCGAGTGGCGGGTGTCTGTTGAGTGCGTGCGGCGGCTGTGTGGCGCAGGGGTGTGAGCGGTGGGCGGGTGAAAGGCAGAAGTGCGGGTGGGCAAAAGGCAGGAGGGCGGACGAAAGGCATTGAAGGAGGGGAGGTGAGGTCGGAGGGGTGGTGGGGGGTGGTGAAGGGGGGCGGAGGGGAGGTGAGGAGGATGGTTGGTGAGGGGAGGTGAAAGGGGGGCGGAGGGGAGGTGAAGGGGGGGGGTGGAGAGGTTAAGGGGGGGGTGGAGGGGAGGTGAAGTGGAGGGAGGGAGGGGAAGTGGAGTGAGGGGTGGGTGAGGGGAGGTGAAGCCGCTCCCTCACCCGTCCGGCAGCTCCCACGTGGAGGGGGGGGGAGGGGTGAAAGCGCGGGAAACAGGCGGAGCCTCCGGGACCGGTGGGGAAGAGAGCGGGAGATGTGCTGCTAACACTGTGAGCCCCGCTAATGTATGTAACACCGTGTGTGTGGGGGGGTTGTGTGTGTATAGTGATGTGTGTGTGTGTGTGTGTATAGTGATGTGTGTGTGTGTGTATAGTGATGTGTGTGTGTGTGTGTGTGTATAGTGATGTGTGTGTGTGTGTATAGTGATATGTGTGTGTGTGTGTATAGTGATGTGTGTGTGTGTGTGTGTATAGTGATGTGTGTGTGTGTGTGCCCTTCACTCTGCCTCAGGCCAATGAGAGGTGTGCGGGGGCGGGCGGCCCAAGGGAGCAATCTCATTGGCCTGGCCAAGGTCCAATGAGATTGCCGCTAGGACACGGGGAGGGACACAGGGAGACACATACAGACACGGACACATAGAACACTTTCAGAAATATATAGTAGATACTACCTATTACGCATTTACATCCCGGGCAACGCCGGGTCTCTGATTGATATATATATCAATCAAACAGAAGGGAAAAAAGCTGCGCCTCTAAGGAACATATACACTATGTATGTCTACGTAGGAATTATCTAGTGTAAAACCTAAATTGTCTAAGCAATAATGTAAAGGTTATACGGACCTATAAACATAAGATAGGCCCATAACAAACATACAGCAACAACACATGAAAAAAGCAAATGAAAGGATAAACCAGTCCTCAAATAGTTCCGATGATTAATATGGGTGCTGGTGTGCAGGGTCTCCGGCAGCTCTCAGTGTGGACCACCACGTCACAAGATATCTAAAAAGGAAAAAAGAGGAGAGAGCGCACGCCCATAGCGTAAAGGAGTAAATTTAATGATGGGAAGGGGGGTAAAAAACACACTTACAAGAAGTACAATAAAATCAAGCATATGTGATAATAATCACCACCATCCGGTCTAACTGCCAGCTCTTGGGGCAGTCCCAGGCTCCGTTGGCAAAAGAGCAGCGTACCAGCAGTTTCCCAGGGCTGGTGTGCTGTAGATAGTCCAAGACAAAAGTTCCGTATTGGTAGTGCCTGTAGCACTAGCGCTTGGATCAGTCCGCTCCAGCGCTGGGTGTAGACTTCAATGTCAGTGCGTCTGACGTCATGACGCTAAAGTTAGCCGAGACTGACGAAACGCGTCAGGGAGCGTCATGACGTCAGACGCACCGACATTGAAGTCTACACCCAGCGCTGGAGTGGACTGATCCAAGCGCTAGTGCTACAGGCACTACCAATACGGAACTTTTGTCTTGGACTATCTACAGCACACCAGCCCTGGGAAACTGCTGGTACGCTGCTCTTTTGCCAACGGAGCCTGGGAATGCCCCAAAAGTCTGCACTTTGACCGGGTGATTTACATCAGTCCTGGAAACCTGCTGAGACGCTGCTCCTTCACCAACGGAGCCTGGGACTGCCCCAAGAGCTTGCAGTTAGACCGGATGGTGGTGATTATTATCACATATGCTTGATTTTATTGTACTTCTTGTAAGTGCGTTTTTTACCCCCCCTCCCCCTTCATTAAATTTACTCCTTTACGCTATGGGCGTGCGCTCTCTCCTCTTTTTTCCTCTATCTCTCTATATCTATATCTATATATCTATATCTATATATCTATATACATACATATATACACACACACACATATACATAGAGAAATAGATAGATGTATCTGTAGGCATACCCCGCTTTAAGTACACTCACTTTAAGTACACTCACGAGTAAGGACATAGCGAACAATAGGCAAACGGCAGCTCAGTCATGCAACCGTCATGAACAGCAATACCAGCTCCCTACCTGTACTGAAGCTGTGCGCAAGCGGGGAGACTATAGAGCCTGTTACACATGTGTTATTTACATCAGTTATGTACGTATATGACGATTGCAGTACAGTACATGCATCGATAAGTGGGAAAAAGGTAGTGCTTATCTTTAAGTACAGTTTCGCTTTACATACATGCTCCGGTCCCATTGTATACATTAATGCGAGAGAGAGGGTTAGGGAGAGAGAGAGTGCGAGAGGGAGTTAGAGGGGCATGTGGGGGGGGGGGGGGGCTGACCGACCGGGGCGTGGCTGGCCGAGCGACCGGGGCGTGGATGGCCGACCGACGTGTGGCTGACCGATGCTGACAGTACTGTATGTGTTGGCTGACTGGCACTGAGTAATACTGCAACATATACAGTACTGTATACACACACTCCCATATAAATATACACACACCTATATATAGATATAGGTATATAGATATAGGTATATATACCACACACACAGACACACACGGAAAGGGGGGGGGTTAAGGCCGCGACCAGCACCACCAGGGCGCCCCCCCTACCCGCTTGAGGGGCATCCCCGCTCTCATCTTCCGCCCCGGGGGGGGGAGGGGGGGAAGAGCGGGGGACAGGAGAACGCCCCGCGGCCTTACACAGGGGCAAGCGGGACATGGGAGGCATCCCCGCTCTCATCTTCCGCCGGGGGGGGGGGAGGGGGGGAAGAGCGGGGGACAGGAGAACGCCCCGCGGCCTTACACAGGGGCAAGCGGGACATGGGAGGCATCCCCGCTCTCATCTTCCGCCGGGGGGGGGGGGAGGGGGGGAAGAGCGGGGGACAGGAGAACGCCCCGCGGCCTTACACAGGGGCAAGCGGGACATGGGAGGCATCCCCGCTCTCATCTTCCGCCGGGGGGGGGGTGGAGAGCCGGGGACAGGAGAACGCCCCGCGGCCTTACACAGGGGCAAGCGGGACATGGGAGGCATCCCCGCTCTCATCTTCCGCCGGGGGGGGGGGGGGAGGGGGGAAGAGCGGGGGACAGGAGAACGCCCCGCTAACACCAACATAACCGGGACAGGAGGGAAGGCACAAAGAATTAAAATAATACTTACTGTGTCCGTGTTCTCCGTGGAATGGCTGCTCGTTGGGGGCGGGCTAATATATAGAGTCTGGCCGCGCGCCCACAAAGCCTGGGAGCGCGCGCCAATCAGATGGTAGGGAGGGGGAGTATTTTTTTTGTTTCAGCAAGCGCGGGAAATTTAAAAAAAAACACATGTGCTGCTTGGGCCAATAGTTGCTCGGCCAGAGGGTAAATCCACTATCTGGCCATGTAAATGTATAAATTGTTAATACAAAAAGGTTGTATTAAGTGTGTTTATGTGACTTTTTGTGGTATATATATATTTATGTGTATATATATATATATGTGTATATATATATATATATGTGTATATATATATATATGTGTATATATATATATCTCTGTCTCTCTCACTAGGAATGTGTATTAATATAAAAAATAGCTGCAATAAAATAAATATAAAAAAATTACCCAAACACACCCAAAAATCAGACTTACCAGCAGGGGGGGGGGGCGCGGCGCAAGGGTGCTTGCGGGTGGTTGTGGCGGTACTGCGGGTGGGAGAACAATGCTGCGGGGGGACGGCAGTACAGGGGTTTCCCGCGGCTGCGTGGGTTGTCTAGCGGCTGTGGTGTGTGGCGGGACAGCCCTGTCATGGGGGGGTAGGGAGGGGGTGGCGGTGCAGAGGGTGGGGGTGGCGGTGCAGAGGGTGGGGGTGGCGGTGCAGAGGGTGGGGGGTGGCGGTGCAGAGGGTGGGGGTGGCGGTGCAGCGGGGAGCCCGGAGGCTGGTCACAGCAGTTGCCTCCAGCCCCGCTGCAGGCATCACGCCACTGCTCACGCGCGCACCAGTGTGCTGCGGTGGCGGGCCGATGCTGGGCCGATGGGGGGGTCACAGCAGTTGACATCAGCCATGAAGCACCTGTCTCGCCAGCTCCCACGTGAAACAGGGCTCCCTCTGACGCCGGCGTGCCGGAAACTTAACCATGACTACATCCGGCGCTACCACAGGGAGACACCACCATTTTTTTGCAGCAATTTCTTATTTTATTTTATTAACAGGCGCCCGGCCGCGCTGGGGCCCGGGTGGCCGGGTCAGGGACGCCAGAACCCTTTCTCCCCCGCTGTTGGCGGCCCTGATTAAGATGGCGCGCTGTCTAAGGCCAGGGAAAGCACCCGCTTTCCCTGAGCCTCAGCGCGCCTCCGCACGCCAGCAGGAACCCTGGCCAAGGCCTTATGTGTCTGGCCAGGGTGAGCATCGGGGCTTGAGACGCTTGCAGAGCAAGCTAAATTGAATTTGCCGCCTCCAAGAGGTTCACCTAATGAGGGCGAACCAGCTCAGTGCCGTTGTGGCCGCGCCCCCAGATGAGCGTGCACCTAGCCACAAATTGCACGGCCGAGCAAGGGCGCAGCGCTCGTGTGCCAGCACGCCACGCTCCCTCCCAGGCCGCAGCCTAAGGCTTAGTCCATAGAGACTGAAGCCGTGCGGAGGTGCGCTGAGGCTGAGGGAAAGCAGTGCTTTCCATGGCCTTACAGCGCGCGCCGTCCGTGGGCGTGTCTGGGGGCGGGCCAGTGACGTCACGGATTCTGGTGCGCCCTCATTGGCCGAAACGTTCACGTGACCGGCCCTGCGCTCTGGCAAGCTAAGAAACGAAAGATTTATTAAGACACGCTTCCGCAGGCGTGCGCGAGCCCCTGCTAAAGCTGCTCTCATTGCGGCTGCAGAGGCTCAGTGCCAAGCAGCAGCGCGCCTAAGGACTCTGGCATGGTGCCTCGGGCCGCGCTCCTGCGCTGCCTCGCCTACAGAAGCTGGTGCTTTTTTGTGGCCTGACAGGTGAGGCAGTGAGCGCGCTATGGCGGCGGGGCGAGGGTGTGGCGGAGGTGGGGCGGGAGACGAGTCTAGTCCCTCATCCCCATTGGATGTTTGGTGTCACGTGACCCCTCCTCCGCTCCCCTCAGCGCGTATATTTAAACTTGGCTGTCGCCGGCATTTACACACGCCTGCGCACGCACGCGTAAGCTGCTCCGAAGGCTGCGGTCCAAGTAAGTACTACAGCGCAGGCCTGTGCGATCAGGCCCCGCCCACCCAGTTCCTTCCGTCCCAGTCCCTACCGTGTCGCTCACCTTTCCCCAAGCTGGCAGGGGAGTTTGAGATTGGCATTTGCGATGGAGGCGTGGCCAGGCCGCGCCGGCGGTTCAGCCAATGAGGGCGTACCAGCCGCGGGACATCATGGCCACGCCCCCGCAAACCTACCACCACGCCCCCTCCCATCGCAAACGTTCTCTCTCCCCTCAGAACGCAGATCGCGTTGTAGGCCTGTGCATGGGCCGCATGCATTTTTTTCCATTTTATTTCCTACTGAGTGCGAATAGCCGTGCGGCTATTTGCACTCAACTGAACTGAGGACTGAGTGTGAATAGCCGAGCTGTTAGGAACACTGTACTGTCAGTAGGTTTCTATGCCTCTGTGCCCTTGAAAAGCATTAGAAAGTCTTATAGCTCAGTGGTTATGCTCCAGGCCATTAGTACGGGAGACCTGGGTTCGATTCCTGGCTGGGATGTTCATTTTTTTCCATTTTATTTCCTACTGAGTGCGGCTATTTGCACTCAGTAGAAAATAAAATGGAAAAAATGAACATCCCTGCCAGGAATCGAACCCTGGTCCCCTATGCTAATAGCCTGCTGCATAACTGCTGCATAACCACTGAGCTATAAGACTTCCTGATTTTTCCTGGTGATTAAAGGCATAGAAACCTGTATATAACAGCTCGGCTATTCGCACTCAGTTAAGTTCTACTAGCTCGGCTATTCGCACTCAGTAGCTCGGCTATTCGCACTCAGTTAAGTTCCATAGAAACGTGTTCATAACAGCTCGGCTAGTCACACTCAGTTAAGTTCTACTGAGTGCAAATAGCCGCACGGCTATTCGCACTCAGTAGAAAATAAAATGGAAAAAATAAACATCCCTGCCAGGAATGGAACCCTGGTCCACTATGCGAATGGCCTGCAGCATAACCACTGAGCTATAAGACTTTCTGATTTTTTTTACTGGTGAATAAAGGCATTGAAACCTGTTCATAACAGCTTGGCTATTCGCACTCAGTTAAGTTCTACTGAGTGCGAATAGCCGTAAGGGGAAGAGGGTTCGATTCCAGGCTGGGATGTTTACTGAGTGCGAATAGCCGTGCGGCTATTTGCACTCAACTGTGAATATCCACTGCCATTTTAGATTTGCGCAAACCCATCTCTTGCTAATTCAATTCCGAAAACAGAAAGGATAATGGAAGTGACTGTAAGAATTGTATTCATTGCGCATGTCAATTGAAATATTGCAAGAAGAGAATGCGCTAGTCGGGGAAAGTTATACATACACACCTACATACTTATGAACATAAATTGCTTCAATATCATTTCTTAGCCGACATTTTGGTTTTATTTGAACATTTGTAGTAATTATAATCATACTCAATCAATTTATTATATTATGATGATTTCCAGTCACCAGGACTCAGGACGAGATTGCCACGGCCATTGAGTACCGCCACCTACCCCATCACACAAACACACACACAAAAAATGTATATTGGTAACAATAATTTAAAAAGGGGGAATTAAAATGGCCGAAGTGGGCAATGTATAAGGGTATACAGATCCATAAACCGACCCCTGAGCATGTATATACCTATTAGCATGTACAGTGTTGTTTGTTACAGCGGTTTCCAAATAATTTCCATTTGAAAGATTTCATTTTTCTGAAATGGTGCAAGCAAATTGTATGAAAATTGAACAAAAGTTACAAAAGAATACATGGATGTTTCGTATCCAGAGTCAGGTGGATGAGATGAGATGGGGACATGTTCATATTGTAACTGTACATTACTAAAAGAAGGCTTTTTTTCTATACAGATAAGGTATTTTAAAAAAACATGCAATACACACTCAGACACACAAATGCAAAATGCACACACAAAAGCAAAAAAGATGGTCCTGCAAACACTAATTAACACCAAAGGGATGTGCCTATTGCTAAAATATGAGCAGCAGTAGCGGCGGCGGCAGCACCCCTGATATCTATGGATGGGACTGATACCCCCTGCAGACACACGCGCACACGCGCACAGAGGGGTCTGTAGTGTGACAGGGCACGCCAGCTTCGCCACCAGGCACTCCTTCTTGAATTAAAAACTCCTTCTTGAATTAAAAAAAAACCTATCTCCTTACCTCTTTGTGGATGCACCCTCTTTACCAACAAGAGGGACAGGACCAGCTCTCCTCAGCTTCCATTTCCCCTTCCTTTCCTCTCTCACTTGAAAACTTTCTACCCCTGAGAGAGTGGGTGGGAGGGAGATAGAGCAAGAAACAGCGCATCAAAACCTGTCCCATTAACAGCAGAAGCAGCACAGGCTTCTGTCCCTCTGCTCCTCTCCTCTCACTCCATTCATTTGCATGGGAGGGAGGAGCTGCTTTCTCTCTCTCCCTCTCCCTCTCCCTCTCCCTCTCCCTCTCCCTCTCCCTCTCTCTCTCCCTCTCCCTCTCCCTCTCCCTCTCTCTCTCCCTCTCCCTCTCCCTCTCTCTCTCTCTCTCTCTCTCTCTCTCTCTCTCTCTCTCTCTCTCTCTCTCTCTCTCTCTCTCTCTCTCTCTCTCTATATGTGATGATGTCACAATGCGTCTCTAACATCACAGACATATGCTGACATCATCACACAGGCTGACTGGCCATTAAGAGACAGAAAGGCAGATAGAGACACACTGACAAATGCATACACTGAAGGCACAGGCAGCATGCAGCTTCTGCACCATAAAAGTACATTTGAATCAAAAAGAATGATGATGTCTTTTAAGTGTGGCTCTATTGAAGTTTTGGGGTTTAAGTGTCAAGACAATCGTGGCAAAAAACGGAGGCATCATTTTCAACCATTTCATCAATATGTGCTTTTAGATGGACACTATCCTACATTCTGCATGGATTTAATAATAATAATATTATTAATATTAATAATAATAATAGATACCATGGGAAAATAATAGGAGACATAGTGGGAATATTATCCAGTTTGTCACCATAAGGGGAATATACATAGCGCTTCACAGCAATAATACAAGTGACAAAACTGGAATATAATAAATATATGGCTAGGGATACAGTATCCTACAGTACATCTGTCATGGATATAATAATAGAGACATCATGGGAAAATTATAGGAAACATAATGGTAAAAAGCGCTACAGACATAGAAGGAAACATCCAGAAAAAGAGTTGCTGCTCCCCCGAAGAGCTAACAGTCTAAGTCTATACATAACAAGATACTATGTGTATCCATTTTGTGACCATTTCTGTCCTTAGAAAATAGAAACAACATGCAGAACACATCCAACTTTGCTGCCATTTGCTCATTAAATATTTTGACCAACACCAGTCTGTGAACTGTTGATGTTTAATGCTATGGTCACAAGCACAGCAGTATCGCCAATAATGCAAGACGGTTTTATGTATGTCTTCTTCGCGCTGAAGCCGGTGTCTCTTGGAGCTCTGGTGGAGGAACTATTCACCTGTCTTGATGTCTCAGAGCTTTCAGAGAGTAAAAAACCTAGCACTAGTTTAGTTATTTTGATGCCCGCCTCATATAAACAAAATACAGCACACAATCCACTTTGCTTGCTCTCACTTATTGTATCATTTTGCCAATACCTATATGTGCAACACTGATTTTTAATGCTATTGTTTCATACGTTGCATTCTTTCTTTGGTATCTCTTATAAAATGGTTGAACTGAATCAGAAGTCATATGGTGACAAATTATTATTATTATTCTAAATAATGAAAAGGTTGCTCAATAAACCGCTGCTGGTATTGACAAAATCATCTGCCGAAACCCGGGATCGAACCAGGGACCTTTAGATCTTCAGTCTAACGCTCTCCCAACTGAGCTATTTCGGCTATGCATGATTTTTGGACAGGTGTCTGGAGCGGATCTGAAGCACAATGTTAGAGATAGGCCAGATAAGCTTCCTTGAAAAGGTGAATTTTCAGAGAGTCTGGGGAATACAATATAAGACTTCATGGAATAAGTGCAAACTGTAAACACTGTACAATCTGGGGCATCCCTTCAATCTAGTACAATCTAGTACATATTATAATGCTTGAAACACTTTAAAATGTTGAATTTTTCCTTTTCTTGTTCACTGTATTGGCAAACGCAGCAAGGTAAACCAAAGAGAGTATTTGCTACAATCAATAGCACTAACAGGCTTCAGTGAAGTCATCATATCAATCAGTGATCTCATGTAAAAGTAGAATGTCTGGAAGGCCTTGCCCTACTGACTACACACCAAAAAACTTGGAGAATGCGGGCATCGATCCCGCTACCTCTTACATGCAAAGCAAGCGCTCTACCATGTGAGCTAATTCCCCTCTTACATGGAAGTGCGTCAGTGCTGGCAGCTTCACTTTCTGCAGGGCAAATCTGGCTGGGAACTTGCACTGCTGAATCCCAGTTATCAGACACATCTAACTGTCCAGGGCTGTGGATGATTGGGTGAGAAGGAGAGTTGAATCATCGGAGCCCAGTAAGTAGACCCTTTGTCGCCACACTAGGCATCTTCCCTGGTTGTCTAGTGGTTAGGATTCGGCGCTCTCACCGCCGCGGCCCGGGTTCGATTCCCGGTCAGGGAAAGAAAGCTTTTGTTTTGAAAACCCAATCTGATTCTTTTTCTGTTCATATCTTAAGTTACTGTTGACAGAAATGTCATTTTATTTCCCCCCATTGATTTTAGACTTGCGCAAACCCATCTCTTGCTAATTCAATTCCGAAAACAGAAAGGATAATGGAAGTGACTTTAAGAATTGTATTCATTGCGCATGTCAATTGAAATATTGCAAGAAGAGAAAGCGCTAGTCGGGGAAAGTTATACATACACCCCTACATACTTATGAACATAAATTGCTTCAATATCATTTCTTAGCCGACATTTTGGTTTTATTTGAACATTTGTAGTAAT
>NC_134493.1:10182680-10187680 GCF_040206685.1 Ascaphus truei
ACCTACCCCATCACACAAACACACACACACAAAAAATGTATATTGGTAACAATAATTTAAAAAGGGGGAATTAAAATGGCCGAAGTGGGCAATGTATAATTGTGTACAGATCCATAAACCGACCCCTGAGCATGTATATACCTATAACCATGTACAGTGTTGTTTGTTACAGCGGTTTCCAAATTATTTCCTTTTGAAAGATTTCATTTTTCTGAAAGGGTGCAAGCAAATTGTATGAAAATTGAACAAAAGTTACAAAAGAATACATGGATGTTTCGTATCCAGAGTCAGGTGGATGAGATGAGATGGGGACATGTTCATATTGTAACTGTACATTACTAAAAAAAGGCTTTTTTTCTATACAGATAAGGTGTTTTAAAAAAACATGCAATACACACTCACACACACAAATGCAAAACTGTAACTGTTTCATACGCTCATAATATACATTTTCTTTAACTGTGCACGCAATGTCTTGTATATAATGTATACCCTGTTCATGTATGTAACTGTACTTGTAACCATGTACTATTTGTTTTACTCTGTGCCCAGGACATACTTGAAAACGAGAGGTAACTCTCAATGTATTACTTCCTGGTAAAATATTTTATAAATAAATAAAATGCACACTCACACACACAAATGCAAAATGCACACACAAAAGCCAAAAAGATGGTACTGCAAACACTAATTAACACCAAAGGGATGTGCCTATTGCTAAAATATGAGCAGCAGCAGCGGCAGCACCCCTGTTATCTATGGATGGGACTGATACCCCCTGCAGACACAGGCACACACGCGCACACACGCGCACACACACGCGCACACACGCGCACACACGCACAGAGGGGTCTGTAGTGTGACAGGGCACGCCAGCTTCGCCACCAGGCACTCCTTCTTGAATGAAAATAAACCTATCTCCTTACCTCTTTGTGGATGCACCCTCTTTACCAACAAGAGGGACAGGACCAGCACTCCTCAGCTTCCATTTACCCTTCCTTTCCTCTCTCACTTGAAAACTTTCTACCTCTCTCTCTCTCTCTCTCTCTCTCTCTCTCTCTCTCTCTCTCTCTCTCTCTCTCTCTCTCTCTCTCTCTCTCTCTCTCTCTCTCTCTCTCTCTCTCTCTCTCTCTCTCTCCTCTCTCTCTCTCTCTCTCTCTCTCAAACTTTACACCTAGCAGCCAGTATATGTGATGATGTCACAATGCGTCTCTAACATCACAGACATATGCTGACATCATCACACAGGCTGACTGGCCATTAAGAGACAGAGAGGCAGATAGAGACACACTGACAAATGCATACACTGAAGGCACAGGCAGCATGCAGCTTCTGCACCATAAAAGTACATTTGAATCAAAAAGAATGATGATGTCTTTTAAGTGTGGCTCTATTGAAGTTTTGGGGTGTAAGTGTCAAGACAATCTTGGCAAAAAACGGAGGCATCATTTTCAACCATTTAATCAATATGTGCTTTTAGATGACATCTATCCTACATTCTGCATGGATATAATAATAATAATATTATTAAAAATAATATTAATAATAATAATAATAGATACCATGGGAAAATAATAGGAGACATAATGGAAATATTATCCAGTTTGTCACCATAAGGGGAATATACATAGCGCTTCACAGCAATAATACAAGTGACAAAACTGGAATATAATAAATATATGGCTAGGATACAGTATCCTACAGTACATCTGTCATGGATATAATAATAAGAGACATCATGGGAAAATTATAGGAAACATAATGGTAAAAAGCGCTACAGACATAAAAGGAAAGATCCGGAAAAAGAGTTGCTGCTCCCCCGAAGAGCTTACAGTCTAAGTCTATACATAACAAGATACTATGTGTATCCATTTTGTGACCATTTCTGTCATCAGAAAATAGAAAACAACATGCAGAACACATCCAACTTTGCTGCCATTTGCTCATTAAATATTTTGACCAACACCAGTCTGTGAACTGTTGATGTTTAATGCTATGGTCACAAGCACAGCAGTATCGCCAATAATGCAAGACGGTTTTATGTATGTCTTCTTCGCGCTGAAGCCGGTGTCTCTTGGAGCTCTGGTGGAGGAACTATTCACCTGTCTTGATGTCTCAGAGCTTTCAGAGAGTAAAAAACCTAGCAATAGTTTAGTTATTTTGATGCCCGCCTCATATAAATAAAATACAGGAGAGACTTCCGGTGACGTCAGGGAGAATGGCGGTTTGAGAGACGAGCTCCAGAGCCCATCCAGGAGAAAAATAATAGCACAAGCACATACCAGGACAAAAACACACCAAAAGTTAAGAAACGTCTGGGTAAAGCTCCCAGGACATAATCCTACGGCATCTTTCCAGGTTGTAGGAGCGGTTTTGCTCTACCCCCAAAGGAGGTGGTCGGCGCCCGAGGAGGGAAGAAGCCGCCATTGCACTGCGGAGAGGACCAACGGCAGTGTAGGCTTTCACAGGGGGTGCCGATCACCATGGTGAACATCTATGCACCAAATGAAAACCAGGTTCCTTTCCTCGAGACAGTGTTGGAGATAGTAAGTAGACACAATCACACATCAGTAATACTTGCAGGTGATTTTAATATAATAGTTCCCCGGAACATGATAGAGCCAATGCTCATGGCACAGTCCCACCCAAGACTACTATCCTTAATGCTAAGAAATTTAAGGAATAATGAAAGATTTCCCACTGTTTGATATCTAGAGGTCCCAACACCAGGGACAGAGAGATTACTCCTTCTTCTCAACCCCACATCAGACCTACTCGAGGATTGACTATTTTCTAGGTACCAGGGATGTTCTCCAGGCGTCCTCCCAGTCGAATATTGGCTCAATTTCTTGGTCTTGGTCTGACCATGCCCCCATCGAAATGGAGCTCTCTTTGCCTTTTATAAAGAATTCCAGCTATAAATGGAAACTAAATGATTCCCTGTTAAATTCCCCAGAAATAATGAGCACATTTACTCAAAAAATAGTAGAATATTTTGACCTAAACAAGGGGTCAGTCGAGTCTCCGATCACGCTGTGGGAAGCCCATAAGGCATCTATTCGAGGCTCTCTCATTTCTCCAGCGTCATATAAAAAGAAAAAAAAGCAAAAAGAAGTTTAAGGCCGTGCTAGCTCTGCACCTAGTAGAAGTTTTCAATGCATTTATGGGGGGTGAAGATGTCCCGGCCTCTATGTCTACAGCCAACCTGGCAATAATTCACAAAGAAGGTAGAGACCCACTGCAATGTGGCAATTATAGGCCGATATCTCTTCTAAATTCTGATCTAAAAATATATAGTAAGATTTTAGCAAACAGACTAAACCCGATTCTTCCGAGCTTGATTCATAAAGACCAGGTTGGATTTATTTCGGGCAGACAAGCTTCAGATAATACTTGGAAAATAATAAACATTGTGGACCACGTGCATCTCTCAGGTACAAGAGCATTTTTGTTGAGCTTGGATGCCGAAAAAGCATTCGATAGAATTAGGTGGGACTTTTTAGACCAAACATTGATTAAATTCGGCTTCAGGGGCCCCTTCTTAGAGGGGATCAGAGCTCTGTACAAAAACCCAACAGCGGTTGTAAAACTCCCGGGAGGAGACTCAAGTCCCATAAAAATTACGAATGGTACAAGGTAGGGTTGTCCCTTGTCCCCACTTCTGTTTGCATTGTCGATTGAACCACTCGCGGCCACAATTAGAAATGACGATGATATAAAAGGGATTGTTATTGGAGCGCGAGAATACAAGATATCTCTTTTTGCAGATGATATCATTTTGTCATTGTCGTCCCCAATGACGACTCTGCCTAACCTCCAGTCACAGCGGGAAAAATTTGGCCGGGTATCAGGGTATAAAATTAACAGCGATAAATCTGAAGCCCTGAACCTATCACTCCTCGCCCCCGAGGTAAAACTATTGCAAATTAATTTTAGTTATAAATGGAGCCCTAACAACATTAAATACCTAGGGATCAGAATCGCAAATTCTTATGCTGCCTTATTTAAATATAATTTCCCCCCCTTATTTACAGAAATTAAAAAAAACCTACAGTGCTGGAACAAGTACCACATTTCATGGCTCGGAAGAGTGACATCTGTTAAGATGAACATCCTTCCCAGGCTACTGTACGTCTTCCAGACCCTCCCGGTCTGTGTTCCGCTGGCAGACCTCAAAAGCATTCAAAATAGTATTTTCCAATTCATCTGGAAGGACAAAAAGCCGCGGGTGTGGGAGTGTGGAGGTCTGGGAGTACCAGATATAATTAATTATTATCAAGCGACCCACCTAAAACAAGCGATAGTTTGGAACAACGATCCAGTGTCTTGCGGCTGGTTGGAAATTGAGTCCTCCTG
Source organism: Ascaphus truei (assembly GCF_040206685.1). Taxonomy (NCBI): domain Eukaryota; kingdom Metazoa; phylum Chordata; class Amphibia; order Anura; family Ascaphidae; genus Ascaphus; species Ascaphus truei. The sequence goes on from NC_134493.1 coordinate 10,187,037, forward strand.
TGTCGCTCCCCTCTCACTCGGGGCAATACTTTGGTCCGGAGGGGGAGAGAAGATAATATCGGACAGAACAGGCCTGGGAGCAATGAGATGCACGTGGAAAATTTGGACAAAAACAAGAAATAAATATAAACAAAATACAGCACACAATCCACTTTGCTTGCTCTCACTTATTGTATCATTTTGCCAATACCTATATGTGCAACACTGATTTTTAATGCTATTGTTTCATACGTTGCATTCATTCTTTGGTATCTCTTATAAAATGGTTGAACTGAATCAGAAGTCATACAGTATGGTGACAAATTATTATTATTATTATTATGATTCTAAATAATGTAAAGGTTGCTCAATAAACTGCTGCTGGTATTGACAAAATCATCTGCCGAAACCCGGGATCGAACCAGGGACCTTTAGATCTTCAGTCTAACGCTCTCCCAACTGAGCTATTTCGGCTATGCATGATTTTTGGACAGGTGTCTGGAGCGGATCTGAAGCACAATGTTAGAGATAGGACAGATAAGCTTCCTTGAAAAGGTGAATTTTCAGAGAGTCTGGGGGAATACAATATAAGACTTCATGGGAATAAGTGCAAACTGTAAACACTGTAAAATCTGGGGCATCCCTTCAATCTAGTACAGTCTAGT
>NC_134493.1:10192680-10245180 GCF_040206685.1 Ascaphus truei
GGGAAACACTGTTTTAGAGGATCCCAATAACTGTCTGGGTTTCTCTAATCTGTCCCTCAATGTCACAAGAGTACATCTGGAGTCGTTACATATATCAGACATGGGTACATGTAAGGGAATAAAATGAAAAAGGAGGGATTGAAATATTCTTACTTACCCATTTATATTAAGATATAAACATACAAAACAATATAAATATTATTTCCCATCACAGTAGCTTTCTGGAAGGTGTAACTCCTGTGGCATTTACAGCACACACATGCATTGTCTCTCCCAGTATACTGTACATTCTTGTCTGATTCCCACCACAAGGAGTCAGAACATCCATTCTGTTTGACACTAACTCTGGTCCCTGGTATTGGTATGAGTGTCATTTATACATCTGCTAACTTAAGTCACTTTGTTTCAGGAAGGACTAGACATTTTCAGTTATCAAAACCCTTTTCAACAGATTTGCAGGAAATAGCTAAATAAAAAGTTAAGTAACCCCTGAGTTGCTTTCATTTTGTCACCGTACGTATTTAGATTACAGTATATTCCAATTTGGGACATGTTTTATATTAATTCAAATGTTCAACCAGTCATTTTAAATTATGTTTATGCTATTAATGAACTTCTTTTCACACAGTGCATTTATTTCCAACAGATACATCCATGAGCAGAAGGACACCTGCAGGAGGGCACACTCTTTGCTCACCATCTTGTGTAAATGAAGATAACAGTGTTGGTAAAATGATCAAGGAGCAAATTACTTGAGGCAAAATAACCCAAGTAAGAGACAGAGAAAAGCTGTGAGAATTATGGCTAAGGAATCGGGCTCACGTGAAGAAGAACATCCCACAGTCTCCCACATGTATACTATCAGAGAACATGCAGGGACTGAATATGTATCTACTGATATTGAGAAGTGGGAAAAAGGAAATACTAATGCACAGAAAATTACTAGTAACTCTGCTCTGGTTAAACATCAGACAATTCACAAGGGAGGGAAGTTGTATCCTTGCTCTGAATGTGGCAAACACTTCTCTAGTAAATCATTTCTTTTGAGACATCTGAGAATTCACAAAGCAGAGGAGCAATTTTCTTGCTCTAATTGTGGGAAATGTTTTTCCAAGAACTCACATTTTGTTAAGCATAAAAATCTCACACAAGAGAGAAGTCATTTCCTTGCTCTGAATGTGGGAAAGGTTTTCCCTATAAGTCGTAGCCTGTTACACTACTAAACGCGTAGTTCCCTGCCGGTGCTCGTTGTGTGTAGGACCCTGGCAGCCGCCGGACTTCCGGCAAGATCCCCCGACACCGGTCCCACTGTCGGACGCGCTAGCGGGAGTTCATCGGGAAGGAAAGGGTCTACCGGATAGACCTTCGTGTGGCTCTGGGCTGTTATCGTTGTGTGTGAGTGCTCCAAAGTTTTATCTTTATTGCTGGAATAAATTCTTTTATTGTTACTAATCCAGGCTCTGCCCATTTCTTGTTATATGGCACCTGGGAGCGGAGCTATCCACACCTTGTCTCCACTGTGAGATACTGAGAAGGAGACGTGACTGATCATAAAAAAGACTGACAGCACTTACTCACTGAGGGACGGGGCTCACACAGGGCCGTGTGAGTTGTTCTTCCATTTTTATATATCCCTCGCTGCTGGAGTCTTCATATGCAGTTACCCATTTTACCATCCACCTCTGAGGGAAGGGTCTCACATAAGGCCGTGTGAGTCACTGAGATATATGTTTATTGTTCCACTACTTTTTTATTGTCATATATCAAGTTAATACCTCTCACTCCCTCCCCCCCCTCCCACCTCCTTCCCCTCCCCCTCTGCCCCTTCCACCTATGTACAAGAGGACAGACAGTGTCCATTTAATACATTCACTAATTTTCTGTGTTTTCATTATCTCTTTATTTTCTGAGATCAACATCTTGCGCTGACTGTTACAGTACTGTACACGCCTATGCGTTTCAACAATTTTCAAATGAGACATACTGTACTGCAGAACAGCACTGCAAATGCATGTATACTTGAAATATGCAAATTTACAATTACTGCGCGCACACACAGACTGTGTACTGACGTAGGTTGAACCGCGAAGGTATTAGACTTCCAAGACAACAGCTTGCAAACGCCCCCTGAGTTTTTACACGGCATTGCAGTATTGCAGACAGCGAGAATAAAATGCTAATATCACGAGCGCTAAAATAACGCAATTCACTCTGGACCAAAAAAAAAAACGCACCTGACCGAGATTAATCCGGGCGAAAAAAACAAAAAAACGCACCTAACCAGGATAATCTGAGAGCCGCGGATCTAGCCGACTTAGACTCAGGTTGGCCGCCACTGTAGGTGATTACACCAACAGGGGATTTTTTCCACTGCGTACCAACCACTGCATTTATTAACTGGTGTATGTTGAGGATAATAATCCTATTATTTGAGTCTTATCTCATCAATTGACTTACACCAGGCAGGTCTCGATTCAACACCCCATGGGGGATTTTAGTATTTGTTCGTTTTGTAATTTTAAGTCGTCGCGGTTGTCATAATGAATAAATATATTTAATTTTTTGTATTATTAGTTTTTGTGAGCTCTGACTCACTCTAGTGTATCACTAGGTAGGGGTGATTCTACCTCATATAGTGGGATAATTGGTATCCTAGGCTAATTTAGCTATTAATATTTCTTTGAGTGCAGTAAACTGGGTTATTTTCGTTAATCTTAGAGTTAATGTGTTGTGCTATACATATCTTTAACCCTTTGCACCCTAGTCTACAACTCTATAGGTATTGGGTTGAGCGTTGAGCCATTTCTTTAGTTGTTTTGAGATATAGTTGTGGTAGGCGCAGAGAATATAAAACGTATATAGAAAGTATATAAAAGCACTCAGTTAGTGGTTGAACATGTATGTAATCACCAAAGAGGTATCAATAGTGTTTGGGGGTAAACAGCGGCTATACTCACATGGGCAAGTGTGAGCTCCTCATATCAAGGTTTCTTTGGCTGTCCAGGAACCCCCTCCGGTCTTCAGCTCTTGTTTCCTAGAAATGGACAGTCCCTGTACTTGCAATGCTCCAAAGAAGGATGACAGTCGCGAGATATAGATAAAATATATGTACTTTATTTAAAACAAATGCAAGTATACATACAGTCACATGTAAAACACGTCCGGCATCAGTAGTCCCGTTCAGACTGTGTGGTATCCCCCTGCTTCCGCGTCCGGTCAGCAGGACCTCCGTCAGAGCACTCGCGAGAACTACGGTAGCCTTCCGTGGACACTATAGAACTTCACCACCAACAGGGAACTTCGCGTTTCGCAAAGTATCTCTTGCTTTGTCAGGTTCCTGTTGGTGGTTTGTGGTGAGCCTCTACTTATACCCTGAGTACTGTATTGACAAGTGTTGCTCCTAATCATTTATCATTGTAATGCATTCAATAAACACATGTATCTACACTCTCAATGTACTGTCATATGTGCACATAATTCACTCTAATATAATTTAGCCCATAACTTTTACAAATAAGTCACATAGTTTTTGAAAAAACTCATAATTAATATTAAAAAATGTCTTTCCTATTTAATAAGGTTCCAAAATTAAAAGCAGAAGACTAGAAGACCGATGTCAGCGCGGCTCCTGTAGATATCAGACTCACCAGGTTGGGGTAAAAAACATTTATTAAAGCTACATAAAACGGATACTAGGGAACATGACTAGAAGGCCTCCTCCCACGCGTTTCGGGCGAGTTCGCCCTTCCTTGAGAAAGGGCGAACTCGCCCAAAACGAGTGGGAGGAGGCCTTCTAGTCATGTTCCCTAGTATCCGTTTTATGTAGCTTTAATAAATGTTTTTTACCCCAACCTGGTGAGTCTGATATCTACAGGAGCCGCGCTGACATCGGTCTTCTAGTCTTCTGCTTATACTCTGATCGTGGTCGCGCAGGAAGTGCGTCACTCACCCCTGGAGGGGAACGCACAGCCGGGAGCAACAGAGGGGACGGATTATCGTGAGTGAGTAGTACTCCATCCGTGGGCTGCTGTATCTGCAGCCGCTTGCCCTACATTGGAAACGGGTCTGCATGCAGCTCTCACCCCGCATCCTGCTCCACTTACTTCCTTATTTAGGCTGCACAGCCACGGGGGGTTATCCTGGAGTAAACAGACGGTCTCTCTCGGCATCCGCCATTAAAAGTGCTGAGTGTAATGCTAATTATTTAAACAATGTCCGTATCTGTCATAATAAACAGTTTGATAATAGCCAATGGAAGAAATAAAACAGGTTACCTATAGATCCCTCAAATATCCTAATTCTATGATATTTTGGTAGATGTTGACACATGTAAAAAAAGCTTAACAAGCACAATTTATAGCATCACCATAAGGTAATGAAACAGGAAAAGAGTCACAGTATCTAGCACAAAATGCCAGCAAAATAATGTATAAATAATGTGACAGAGAATGTTACTAAGAACATTTAGGCTATAAATGTTCAAAAGTAATTGCAGTTATTCATTGCATGAAAGACCCAATGAATCGCAAAAAGTTTTCTTAAAAAGGTGCATGGCTCCACCTTGTGGGTCGTTGTGTTATAGCACTTTTAACAAAGTATGGAAAATAGCCATTGTAAGGCCCGGGCCATAGAGGGGTGGGGAGAGCGGAGGCGCGCTAACGCTGAGGCTCGCCTGCTTCAGTCAGCGCGATTGCACGGACTTGCAGGCGAGCCAGCGTGCGCGAAGGGAGCCGGGTGGAGGTGGTTGGAGGCGGGGCAGTGACGTCGCTGGGCCAATCGCCCGCGACGCACTGACGTCAATGTCACGCCGCTGTGACGTTGATGCTGCTGTGCTGTGATTGGAGGTTTTCAGCCGGCAGCGTGCGGAAAAACAGCTTGGCGCTCGGCTGAAACCTCCAACTTGTCAGCACGCCTGCGGACGGTCGCGTGAGCCCCCTCTCAGGGCATCCTCATTGAGGATGCAGGGGCTCAGCGCGGAGCGTCCGCACGGCTCAGCACGGCCTGTCCTTCTATGGACACGGCCTAAGGGGATTGCAAAAGTCATTAATCTGTCACTCCCAAAGGTCCCAGAGTCAGCCCTGCAGCCCTGGAAAGTGTAAAACCACTATATATTCTGTAGTGTGGTACACATAATATGCTAAAAAGTACTAAAGCATGTCAAAATGTATTCCAAATAACATAAAATCAAAACAATATCTCAATAATGTATATATCGACGCACATCCTGATGTAAAAAATATATAAATAAATAATGGATGGTGGTATAGATCTAAAACACAGAAAAAAGGAATATTAGTGGTTGAATCTTCTACTCTAAAAACAGTATAATAAAACAGTGAATATTAGAATCTTATAATAAACGAATTCATGTTAAAATCTTGGGATAAAACAATAGAAGGCAACAAAAAACTGCACGTATCTGAAATTACTCTTGTAGGCAGAATGTCAGTTGGAACATATTCAGTCAATTTTAAATTTTAAATAAAAGCTCCCAGATCTATATCCACGTTAAGGCCTCGTGGAGTCAACATTTTTAACTTATAGATCCAGTAAGTCTCCTTCTGAGCAATTTTTTAAGTCTGTCTCCACCACGCCAGTTTTCAGAGACCAACTTTATAGCTGTATATATCAGGCGTGCAGGATTATTGTTATGTACCAAAGAAAAATGCTTGGAGACATTATGGGTCATAAGTCCCCTCCTAATATTGCCCATATGCTCCAGTATGCTGACCTTCAGATGTTTACTGGTATGTACCACATACTGGAGACCACATGGGCACTGGAGGAGGTAAACAACAACGGTGGAACGACAGTTTAAAAAGATTTCAAAGGGCTAATAACTTTGAAAATAGGATGAAACAAGCAGAGAAAATAAACCTAGATGAGAATGATATGATAAATCTTGAATTTGATGTATTAGATAAACTACTTAAGAAAGAGACAAAAAAAAGGGTGGGACCAGGTCTATCTTGAGAAATACCTGGCAGCAAAAAGGATTCCGAGAGGTCTCAGTGTTTTAAAAAAAAAAAGCATAATTTGATCTCAGTGAGATCGAATTTAATGTAAGTTGGGAGTAGATTTTAGATAATTGCTCGAATGAGCTGATGCTTTTAATAATTAAACACCATAAAGTCACTCTTTCAGAAGTAGATGGAGAAATAAATAAGATTAAGGAAAACAAAGGTGGAACGGCAGTTTAAAAATGGATGTGTTTTAAAATCTTCCCCTGTTACTGTTGATTTAAAATGTTGTTTGTCATTGGAACCTTGTCTGCATACCTTACATGTTAGACACTGGAAAAAGCCGACATGTTTCGGCAGCCAATGTGGGGGGTTTGTTTCTTTTTTGCTTATGTAGCGGTCATGTAAAATGCCTACAGTCATCTCTCCTGCTGGCAGTAAGGCCTGGTAAGTGTGGGCATGCCAGCAGTAATCATGGAGGTTTTCCCTCACACCCTGGTGGGGTGCTCTGTGTATGGCTGGGACTGGTCACATGCTCTGACTCCATGGTTAGTGATGTCAGAGATGTGTCAGCCTCAGAAGCTTACATAAGGCACAGCACTGTGTTCTAAAGTTGGTTGCTAGTTGTTCTGCTGAGAAAGGAGTTCCAGCTCTTGTCAGAGCTGAGGAAGGAGTTCAAGTTCTATCAGAGTGTCAGTTATGTTATAGTAACTCCATGGGAGGCTGTGTCCAGGGACCTGGCACAGGACAGTGATTCCTGCGGGAATAGTGAATCCCTGATCTAGGTGATATACCTATCAAAAGGGAGCACTGGCGAGATGAGCGGCTGAAGATACTCCTTGTGGAGGGCAGCTGCCCTGCCGTGTCAATAAAGATGAGTTCAGCCAGAAACCCTCTCGTGTATCTATCTGGAATGAGTGTACAGAGAGGAGCACCACGGAGGAGTTCCTCGCCAGGATCATCCCCTTGCGGACGCAGGGACCCTGGTGAGGTGGAGGCGCTGCACTGGAACTAGGTGAGACTCAGCACACTACCTCAGCTGCCTGTCTGACGGGTCCTCCCCACACACCATCATGCGGGAGACTCAGGAGTCCTGTAGCCAGCAGGTGCACCATCAGGCATATTCACACTGTAATGGGGTCCGGTTAGACCACAGGGGCCAATGTGAGATTGGGTGGGTCAGGCCGGGCCAGAAATACCGTTACACTTATAAACAGGCTGGGTGCCAATTTATTTGTAATACTGGATGCCTTCCTAAAAATCACCCTAGGTTGTTGTGGGATGTGATCTTTTAATTTTTTTGCAAAAGATGCCAGTGTTTCCGTATGATTGCCTATATTTTCCTATGATCTTGGTTGTAGTTCGTAATAAAAGGAGTCTCATACTTTTCTCCTGTATTCTTCTTTTTAGTTTTCATGAGATCAGCTCTTAGTAGAGTACTGGCTTTGTTAAGTGTTATCTCCAGTTCTTCCTCCCCATAATTTCTTTCAATTTCTTTCAAAAAACTTTTCTTTCAACACCTTTGCTTGATTATTAAGAACTGTGTCCTCCGTACAATTTCTTATAAGTCTCCTGAATTGTCCGGGTGGAATATTGTCTAACCATTTCTTATGATGGCAACTACTTTTTAAAAGGTAGTTTTTACAATCAACCTGTTTAAATTATGTTTTAGTTTTAATTTGTTCATCTTCCACATAAATGGTCAAATCTAAAAAGTAAATGGACACTTTACTACTTTGTGATGTAAAAACAATATTAATTTGGTTGTCATTAATGTATTCAAGGAATTTATTGAAAATCACCTCACTCCCCTGCCAGATAAAAAACACGGCGTCAATATATCTAAGCCACAGGACCAGGTCTGCACTATGCATCCATGAAAAGATTAGCGTAACTAGGCGCAAACCTGGTCTCCATGGCCATCCCATACTTTTGTAGATTATAAACCCATCAAAGTTAAAAACATTATGTTTTAATATAAATGTTATCCCATCGAGAAAAAATATTCTCTGCTCTTCGGGGAGCGTTTTATCCTCAAGTAGTGTCCTCCTTACTGCTTCATATCCATCAAGGTGGTTTATGGCAGTATAGAGCGATGTTACATCGCATGTACACAGAATATATTCCTTCTTCCAGAATATCCCGGCCATCATATTTAAAACTTCAGTCGTGTCTCGGAGATAGGATCTCACACCTGCATCATAAGGTTGCAAAAAGGTATCTATATATTCAGATAAGTTGGAGGTAAGAGGCCTTATCCCAGAGATTATTGGTCTGCCCGGTGGTGCAGTGACACTCTTGTGAATCTTTGGCATAAAGTAAAAAATGGCTATTACCGGATGTTTAATATTTAGATATTACATTTTTTTATCATTTAAAATGCCACTCGTCTTACCCCTATTTAATAAAATTTAAAACTCTTCTTTAAATTTCTTTGTGGGGTCTATATTTCATATGTGGTCTGGTCAGATAGTATCCTGACGGCTTCTTTTACATAGTCTTCTACGTTCATGACTACTACCCCTCCCCCTTATCAGCTTGTTTGAAAATGGGTGATTTATCTTCTATTAATTCCTTCAATGATTCCTTTTCTTTAATACTCAAATTATTTTGGAATTTATTATTCCTCTTAGTTAAATTCTCCTGGTCCTCCTGCACCAACTGTTCAAAAACCTCTGTGTGGTGTCCTTTAAAACCACTTGGATAGAATCTTGATTTTGATCTCAAATTAGCTGGGATGGTGTATAGCGAGAAATTAGGGCTGAGATGTACACTGGCGACACACTTTATTCGAGCTCGGCTAGTCCCACGAATTCGGGTATACCCGGGTGTATTGAGGTTTGTGACTGTTTTCTGCCCGAGTGCATTGGGTTATTTTCCAGGCAGGGATTGAAGCATTTTATTCCCGCTGGCTGCAATACTGCAAAGTATATATATATATACTGCATTACAATTCATGAATTTATGCCATCTGGTAGACACGCGAAGCATTGCAGCCTATTAAATCCTAATCATTATCATTTAACAGATCAGCCGCCCGTCAGCCAGGCATGAACCCAGGCTGGGAAGGCAAACGCAACGGGGCTTGTCAGAGGTGAGGAGCGGTGCATTCCAGGTATCTGCCAGGTACATACTGGGTATTTGCTCGAATAAAGTGTGTCGGTGCAGTAAGGAGGAGCAGAAGAGTGTAAAGCTTTAAAAGTGAGGAGGAGAATTGAGTGTGGGATACAGGATTTGATAAGAAGCCAGGAGAGGGATTCCAGCAGGGGAGACGCTGAGACAGATTTAAGAAAGAGCAGAGTGATTCTGGCAGCAGCGTTTAGGATAGATTGTAGGGGAGACAGGTGAGAGGCAGGAAGGCCGGACAGCAGGAGGTTACAGTAATCAAGACGGGAGAGAATGAGGGCCTGAGTCAAAGTTTTAGCAGTCGAGCAAACGAGGAATGGGCGTATCTTTGTAATATTGCAGAGGGTGAAGGAAAAACGGCGGTTACAATTTGTCTTCAACAGCAGCAGATGCACCACCGTTTTTCCTTCACCCTCTGCAGTTACTCTTTGGTAGGAGCACGCCAACAGGACCATGATATCCCCCAAGGTCAGCAGTGAGTAATATATTTTACTTCATTTATGTGATCAGTCCTCCACATAACCCTGATTACCACATAAGATACAGTATACCTGTACAGGTTAGTGGCAAGCTAATGGGAGTGTGTTTATTATTGGACAAGTTGGATTCCTGAGTTTTATGAACTGTCTCATGCAATGAAGAAGTTGATATTTTATATCCAAACATAGTCTGCTCCAGGTTAGCGTCACAAGAGGGCCCCCCCATCTCTTTCCTTTTGCATAATATTGCAGAGGAAAAAGCGACAGGTTTTAGAAACGTTTTGAATGTGAGAAAAGAATGTGAGAGAGGAGTCGAGTGTAACCCCTAGGCAGCGTGCTTGGGCTAGTGGGTGAATGATGGTACTTCCAACAGTAATGTAGAAGGAGGGAATAGGGCCAGGTTTGGGAGGAAGTATGAGGAGCTCTGTTTTTGCCATGTTTAGTTTAAGTCGGCGGATGGCCATCAAGGTTGATATAGACAGACATTCAGAAATTTTAGTCTGTACCGCAGGTGTAAGGTCAGGGGTAGAAAGTAAATTTGTGTGTCGTCAGCATAGAGGTGATTTTTGATCCCCAGAGAAGTGATTGGGTCACCTAGAGAGAGCGTGTAAAGAGCTGTAAAGAGAAAAGAGAAGAGGTCCCAAGACAGAGCTCTGGGGTACCTCCACAGAGAGATCAATAGAGAAGATGTTTGCAAAAAAGACACTGAAAGTACGCTGGGAGAGGTGAGAGGAGATCCAGGAAAGAGCTTTGTTTCAAATGCCAAGAGAATGGAGAATGTGAAGGAGACGAGGGTGGTCCACAGTACCAAATGCTGCAGAGAGGTTGAGCAATATGAGAAGAGTGTAATGACCTCTGTCTTTGGCAGCATGGAGGTCATTAGTTATTTTACTGAGGGCTGTCTCAGTAGAGTGAGCAGTGCAAAATCCAGATTGTTGAGGGTCCAGGAGAGAATAGGTGTTGGGAAAATGGAGCAAGCGAGAGAATACAAGACGTTCAAGGAGTTTAGAGGCAAAAGGCAGGAGGGAGACAGGTCGATAGTTAGAATGACAGGTAGGGTCAAGCTTGCTGTTTTTGAGTAATGGTATAACTGTTGCATGCTTGAAGGAGGATGGAAAGGTACCAGAGTAGAGGGAGGAGCTAAAAATGTGTGTGAGCGTAGGGATTATAGTAGGAGCAAGAGGTTTTAGGAGATGGGATGGAATGGGGTCAAGAGGGCATGTGGTAGAGGGAGAAGAGGAGATCAGCAACAACACTTCCTCCTCTGTGACAGCGGATAAAGAGTCAAGGAATGCAGGAGGAGAGTTAGGAAGAGGTGTAGGATGGGAGGATACAGAGGGGATGGCCTGACGTATGGATTCCACATTTTCCTTGAAATAGTCGGCAAAGTCCTGAGGTGAGATGGAGGAAGAAGAACAGGTAGCAGAGGGTGGTCTGAGTTGGGAGTCAAAGACAGAGACGTGTCAGCGTGGATTAGACTTGTGCGTGTTGATTAGTGATGAAAAGTAGGTTTGTTTAGCCTGAGAGAGGGCAGAGTTGAAACAGGATAGCATAAATTTGTAGTGAAGGAAGTCTACGAGAGTATGAGATTTCCTCCAGAGGCACGAGTGCAGGAACGCAGCATGCGCATGTGGAAATTTAGCCAGGGTCTGGTGTTAGAAGGGCGAGGATGGCAGAGAGAAAGCAGGACATGTAGATCAAGAGAGGAGAATAGGGCAGAGTTGTAGTTTCGGACTAGGTTGTCAGGGTCTGGAGCAAAGCTGAGAGAGGAGAGGGAGGAGGGTAAAGTAGAATCAAAAGCTGGTAGGTTAATAGAGCGCAGGTTTCTGCCGAAGCGAGGTGCAGATGGAGGTGGAGAAGGGGAGAAGAGAGAAAGAGAGAATGGGATGAGGTGATGGTCAGAGAGATGAAAAGGGGAAATTGAGAAATCGGAGAGACAGAAGTTTTTAATGAAAACCAGGTCTAGGTAGTGGCCATCTTTGTCGGTGCTGGCTGCAGTCCACTGTTGAAGTCCAAACGAAGAGGTTAGAGAGAGAAAGTGGGCAGCCCAAGGGAGAGAGGGGTCATCAATGTGGCAATTGAAGTCCCCAAGGAGAAGAACAGGGGAGTCTGAGGAGAGAAAGAAAGAGAGCCAGGATTCAAAGTGAGAGAGAAAGGCAGCAGGGGGTTGAGTAGAGGTAGGTGGGCGATAGATGACCGCCATATGGACAGGGAGAGGAGAGAAGATCTGGACAGTGTGAGCCTCAAAGGAAGGAAAAGCAAGAGAGGGGGGAATAGGAAGGGTACGGTAGCGGCAGATAGAGGAGAGCAGGAGCCCCACGCCTCCACCCCTGCCATCAGTGCGCGGAGTGTGGGAGAAGGAAAAGCCACCATAGGAGAGGGCAGCTTCCAGAGCAGAGTCAGTCTGAGTGAGCCAGGTCTCAGTTATAGCAAAGAGAAGCAGGGAGTGAGAGAGAAAAAAGTCATGTACAGAGAGGAACTTGTTAGAAAGGCAGCGAGCATTCCAAAGGGCACAGGAGAAAGGGAGAGAGGAGGGAGGGTTGCAGGGGATGGGTATGAGGTTGGAGGGGTTGACCCCAGAGGGAGAAGAGTTTGCAATTGGCAGGCGAGGACGAGCGCATGTAGGAATAAGGCAGGGACCAGGATTGGGAGAGATATTCCCCAGAAGCGAGAAGGAGAAGCATGGATAGAAAGAGGATGTGTGAGGATGATTTGTAAGGGTGTTTTTTAGTGCAGGGGATATAGCTGTATGGTGTCAGAGGACGCAGGTAAGAAAGGAGTTCATCTGACCAGAGAAGTGATGAAGGAAGGAGAGATGGAGATATATGAATAGAGTTAGAGACATACTGAGGCTGGTAAAAAGTAGTGCATAATTTGAGAAGAAGTGAAGTCACGGCAAATATAAATGGTAAAGGCAGCATCAAAGCAGTAATAATGCAGTCTGGTATACTGTAGATGATATCCTCCTTTCCAGCGTAGTTCAAATGCAGGAATCAGGGCCAGTTGGGGTGTCTATCATTAATCTCCCTTCTTTCTAAATGTCTGCCTGGTGGTGTCCTTCTCCTTTCTCTGCGATCTTGATATTCCCTATGCGTGAAGGACGTGGTTTATGTCACCATTGGTCATCATAGTGTGGTCTAGAGTGTTTCCTATCTTCTTCCCTAATAAAATCTCTGTTCTCTTTTCTTTGATAGTTTTCATCTTTGGTCCTCTGATAAATTGTACTATTCTCGTAACCTTTTGGATGTCTTTGCTCTTATTATCTTTAATGTGGTACTCACTTTTAGAGGTATTCTCTTTGTGCCCTATTGGTCTATCTCGAAATTCAAAGGGTCTATTCTGGATGAATCTCCCCTTTGGTGTACTGGGTGGTATAAACAAGGTTTTTTGTAATTTTTTATGGTTTCTTTCTAAATAATCTAATTCGTCACGTTTAAATTTCTTATTTTTAGTTTCTAAAATCGTGTTCTCTAAAGCATCAATGTCATTTGATAAAACATTGTTTCTACTGATTAAAGTGGGGTGATCTGTAAGTGTTTCTAATTTCTCCTTAATCCTACAGCAGGGCCCCGCTTCTCAGCGCTCTGCTTTTCGGCGATCCGCCGATACGGCGGCACCGAGAAGGGGGCCGCCATGTTGGATCCTAAGTCGTGCATGCACAGAACGGGCGGTTGCGCCTGGCGCAGAACACGAAAATGCCGGTTTATGCATGCGTAGAACTGAAAATCGCCGGATCCGCTTTCCGGTGATTTTCACTATACGGCGGGCCCCTGGAACAGAACCCGCCATATACCCGGGCCCCTGGAACAGAACCCGCTGTATACCCGGGGCCCCTGGAACAGAACCCGCCGTATACCCGGGGCCCCTGGAACAGAACCCGCCGTATACCCGGGGCCCCTGGAACAGAACCCGCCGTATACCCGGGGCCCCTGGAACAGAAGCCGCCATATACCCGGGGCCCCTGGAACAGAACCCGTTGTATACCCGGGGCCCCTGGAACAGAAGCCGCCATATACCCGGGGCCCCTGGAACAGAACCCGCTGTATACCCGGGGCCCCTGGAACAGAACCCGCCGTATACCCGGGGCCCCTGGAACAGAACCCGCTGTATACCCGGGGCCCCTGGAACAGAACCTGCCGTATACCCGGGGCCCCTGGAACAGAACCCGCCGTATACCCGGGGCCCCTGGAACAGAACCCGCCGTATACCCGGGGCCCCTGGAACAGAAGCCGCCATATACCCGGGGCCCCTGGAACAGAACCCGCTGTATACCCGGGGCCCCTGGAACAGAAGCCGCCATATACCCGGGGCCCCTGGAACAGAACCCGCTGTATACCCGGGGCCCCTGGAACAGAACCCGCCGTATACCTGGGGCCCCTGGAACAGAACCCGCCATATACCCGGGGCCCCTGGAACAGAACCCGCTGTATACCCGGGGCCCCTGGAACAGAACTCGCTGTATACCCGGGGCCCCTGGAACAGAACTCGCTGTATACCCGGGGCCCCTGGAACAGAACCCGCTGTATACCCGGGGCCCCTGGAACAGAACCCGCTGTATACCCGGGGCCCCTGGAACAGAAGCCGCCATATACCCGGGGCCCCTGGAACAGAACCCGCTGTATACCCGGGGCCCCTGGAACAGAACCCGCTGTATACCTGGGGCCCCTGGAACAGAACCCGCCATATACCCGGGGCCCCTGGAACAGAACCCGCTGTATACCCGGGGCCCCTGGAACAGAACCCGCGGTATACCCGGGGCCCCAGGAACAGAACCCCCGTATACCCGGGGCCCCTGGTACAGAACCCGCCGTATACCCGGGGCCCCTGGAACAGAACCCCCGTATACCCGGGGCCCCTGGAACAGAACCCCCGTATACCCGGGGCCCCTGGAACAGAACCCGCCGTATACCCGGGGCCCTCAGTCTACTTCTGAAAGAGTGACTTTATGGTGTTTAATTATTAAAAGCATGTGGTCTCCAGTATGTGGGACATACCAGCAGGACTCTGATATAATGGAGCATATGGGCAATATTAGGAGGGGACTTATGACCCATAATGTCTCCAAGCATTTTTCTTTGGTACATAACAATAATCCTGCACGCCTGGTCTCTGAAAACTGGCGTGGTGGAGACAGACTTAAAGAATAGCTCAGAAGGAGACTTACTGGATCTATAAGTTAAAAATGTTGACTCCACGAGGCCTTAACGTGGATATAGATCTGGGAGCTTTTATTTAAAATTTAAAATTGACTGAATATGTTCCAACTGACATTCTGCCTACAAGAGTAATTTCATATATGTGCAGTTTTTTGTTGCCTTCTATTGTTTTATCCCAAGATTTTAGCATGAATTCGTTTATTATAAGATTCTAATATTCACTGTTTTATTATACTGTTTTTAGAGTAGAAGATTCAACCACTAATATTCCTTTTTTCTGTGTTTTAGATCTATACCACCATCCAATATTTATTTATATATTTTTTACATCAGGATGTGCGTCGATATATACATTATTGAGATATTGTTTTGATTTTATGTTATTTGGAATACATTTTGACATGCTTTAGTACTTTTTAGCATATTATGTGTACCATACTACAGAATATATAGTGGTTTTACACTTTCCAGGGCTGCAGGGCTGACTCCCTTTGGGAGTGACAGATTAATGATTTTTGCAATCCCCTTACAATGGCTATTTTCCATACTTTGTTAAAAGTGCTATAACACAACGACCCACAAGGTGGAGCCATGCACCTTTTTAAGAAAACATTTTGCGATTCATTGGGTCTTTCATGCAATGAATAACTGCAATTACTTTTCAACATTTATTGTCTAAATGTTCTTAGTAACATTCTCTGTCACATTATTTATACATTATTTTGCTGGCATTTTTTGCTAGATACTTGGACTCTTTTCCTGTTTCATTACCTTATGGTGATGCTATAGATTGTGCTTGTTAAGCTTTTTTAGGTATGTCAACATCTACCAAAATGTCATAGAATTAGGATATTTGAGGATCTATAGGTCACCTTTTTTATTTCTTCCGTTGGCTATTACTGTATAAAACTGTTTATTATGACAGATAATGATTTTTTTTTAGATAATTAGCCTTACACTCAGCACTTTTATGCATTTTTAATGGCGGAAAGACATTTTTTAATATTAATTATGAGTTTTTTCATAAACTGTGTGACTTATTTGTAAAAGTTATGGGCTAAATTATATTAGAGTGAATTATGTTCACATATGACAGTACATTGAGAGTGTAGATACATGTGTTTATTGAATGCATTACAATGATAAATGATTAGGAGCAACACTTGTCAATACAGTACTCAGGGTATAAATAGAGGCTCACCACAAACCACCAACAGGAACCTGACGAAGCAAGAGATACTTTGCGAAACGCGTAGTTCCCTGTTGGTGGTGAAGATCTATAGTGTCCACGGAAGGCTACCGTAGTTCTCGCGAGCGCTCTGACGGAGGTCCTGCTGACCGGACGCGGAAGCAGGGGGATACCACACAGAGTCTGAACGGGACTACTGATGCCGGAAGTGTTTTACATGTGACTGTATGTATACTTGCATTTGTTTTAAATAAAGTACATATATTTTATCTATATCTTGCGACTGTCATCATTTTCTGGAGCATTGCAAGGACAGAGACTGTCCATTTCTAGGAATCAAGAGCTGAAGATCGGAGGGGGTTCCTGGACAGCCAAAGAAACCTTGATGTGAGGAGCTCACACTTGCCCGTGTGAGTATAGCCGCTATCTATTAGAAGCTTTTACCCCAAACACTAATTTTACCTTTTTGGTTTATTTTTTTGGTGATTACATTCATGTTCAACCACTAAGTGAGTGTTTTGATATACTTTCTATATACGTTTTATATCCTCTGCGCTTATCACAACTATATCTCTACTGGTGTTGTAAATAAACCCTGCAGAGGGCTTGTTTAAACACCAGATCTGGGTGTATATGTTTCTTTGACCTCATCAACAGGCCAATCATCTTACATATGGTTGATAATTGAAATTAACCCTGACTATCGCGCTTAACCTATAATGTGTGACCTACACGTGAAACAAACAATGTGCAATATTAACAATGTGCAATATTAACAATGTGCAATATTAAACAATAAAAACCAGTTGTGATAACAAGAGGCCAAAGCTGCCAAAGGCTTCCCACAATGCAAATTATCTCAAACCTGCATATAATCATACAATGATGGAAAAGGATACCTGGCTCTTAGAATAACACTGTGTCCATAAGAAACAAATCAGTCTTTTGAAAATCTCTCAGAGTCCAAAACTAGAAATCAGTAGTACTGCGCAATGGTGAACCACTAGAAATCAGTAGTACTGCGCAATGGTGAACCACTAGAAATCAGTAGTACTGCGCAATGGTGAACCACTAGAAATCAGTAGTACTGCGCAATGGTGAACCACTAGAAATCAGTAGTACTGCGCAATGGTGAACCACTAGAAATCAGTAGTACTGCGCAATAGTAAACCACTAGAAATCAGTAGTACTGCGCAATGGTGAACCACTAGAAATCAGTAGTACTGCGCAATGGTGTGCCCCTTTATCATTTACAGGTAAATTGGGAGGCTGCAGCAGTGAAGAAAAAACCACAGACATCAACTTCAAGTTTTGGACTCTGGGAGATTTTCAAAAGACTGATTTGTTTCTTATGGACACAGTGTTATTCTAAGCGCCAGGTATCCTTTTTCCATCATCATTTCATCATTTCATCTTACATACACTACCGACACACTTTATTAAAGTGTGGCCGGTACCGCAAGCCGGGAGATTTCCCGGCTTGCTAGTGGCCGCCCCTCGGCGTGCTGCGCGTCATAGACGCGCGGTCACGCATCTTCGGGAGCGTGCGCCCCCTGCACGCGCGTCCAGGGGCTCCCCGAGGGAGCCCTGGTGTCCCGCGATCGCGGGACAGCGGCAGGGGGTTCCGGGGGACCCGGCGGACCCGGCAGCGGTAAGGAGAGCGCCCCGATCGGAGGGCGCTCTTCCGCTGCTTCGGCGCGCGCCCGTCACTCTCGGGCGCGCGCCAGGCTACTGCTGCGGCCAAGAACGGGCAAATGCTCGAATAAACTTGGCCGCAGCAGTATGGTGCCAGAAGAGGGATGAGAGCTGGCCCTTGAATTTCAAAGGGACCCGGAGACTGCCTCAGAATTTTTTGTGCTTTTGCCTGCTTATAATTCTGGCACCAGCCTGAGCAACAAAACAAAGAACCACATGCAGAAGTGACCACAATTAAAGGGCTACACATCCAGGCATGAAATGTACACTGCACTGGAGAAAGCCACAATGCCACAGTTTGACTGGGAGGACTGCGACAGACGGTGACCCACACAAGGTTCTGATGCTGTGAACAGGGTCTACCAACCACTTGTGGGAAGAAAAACCCTTGTGGTTTTTTTAAAATGGCCACCAAGCTGAAGTTAAGTACCGACTCTGCAAGAATGGAGAATAAAATGTGTTCCTGGTGTAAAGAGTCCAGCCACACAGAGCAGTGTCCCTTCAGGACTTATTCTGATGATGAGGATCATCTGATGATGATTATTCTGAAGCCTATGTGGCCCTGGAAAAAGGGCAGCATCATCATCATCTTATCCGTTCAGTCAAGTACGACTCTTGGCCACTCTATGGATCAGTGTTCTCCATGTTTTCCGATCTCTCACGGCTTATTTCAATTCTGCTTTGTTCAGTCCATTATCTTTCTTGATGGTATCTAGCCAGCGAGTTTTTGGGCGTCCACTTCCTCTTTTGCCACCGATCATTGCAAGCATGACGTCCTTCTCAAGCGACTTGCTTCGCATGATGTGACCAATGTAGGAGAGCTTTTGCTTTGTTATCAGCCTCCAGTGAGATTTTCGGTTTGATCCGTTCCAGAACTGCTTGGTTGGTTATTCTGGCTGTCCACGGAATGTGTAGCAGACGTCTACAGCACCACAATTCAAATGCATCGATCTTTCGTCTGTCTGCCTTTCCCAGAGTCCAGGTTTCGCAGCCATATGTTGCTATTGGGAAAACGATCGCACTGACCAATCTGCATTTGGTTGCCAGGCTGATGTCTTTACTCTTCCAGATGTTGTTCATACTGACCATCGCATTTTTTCCAAGTGTCAGCCGCCTCTTGATCTCAGGGATGCAGTCGCCATCGCAATCAAATTTGGAGCCAAGAAAGATGAAATCTTTAACCACTTCAATTTCTTCATTGTTGATCTTGATATTAACGTTTCTATTGTTTGCTGTTGTCATGATCTTTGTCGTCTTAATGTTCAGGTGCAGTCCAACTTTCTCACTTTGTTCTTTAACTTTCATGATCAGATGTTCAAGATCCTTCTTGTTCTCAGCCAGCAGGGTGGTATCGTAGCATATCGGAGGTTGTTAATGTTTCTGCCGCCTATTTTCACGCCAATCTTTGGCTCATCCAGGCCTGCTTGTCGCATGACAGCTTCTGCATACATGTTGAATGCTGCTGGTGACAGGATGCATCCTTGGCGTGTGCCCTTTCCGATCTTGAACCAATCCGTATGACATTCGGACTGTAGCTTCTTGGTCTTTATAGAGTGATCTTATGAGTTTGGGCAGGTGTGGTGTTCCTTCAGGCAGGTTTAGAGCTTGTTGGGCTCAATTACATTAAACGCCTTCAAATAATCAATGAAACACATGTAGAGATCTTTCTGATACTCCTTGTTTTTTTCCATAATCCATCACAGGTTGGCAACGTGATCACGAGTGCCTCTGGCTTTCCTGAAGCCAGCTTGCACATCTGGCATTTCCCGATCGACGGTTGTAATCAAGCATTGTTGGATAATCTTTAGAAGGATTTTGCTTGCGTGTGGTATCAAGACCATGGTGCAGTAATTCGGGCAATTCCTCGTGTCACCCTTCTTCTTCAGAATTGGGATGAATACTGCTCTTTTCCATTCTTTTGGCCACTCACACGTGCTCCATATGTGCTGACATAATGCTGCCACTGTTATAGCTTGAGCAATTCTGCCACATATTTTGCTTCCATACTGAAGTATATAGTGGATTTTACATCCCAAGGTATATTATAGTGCTCTGGATTCGTGACTATATGTACTATCATTAACATCCAACCATTATGCAGCACTCTTGAGCTGCCTCACCTATGCGGATTTTAACTATCACTGTATATATTCATCACTTGCGTTGTTGTTTTTGAATAATAAAACTTTATTGTTTTTCCTTTTACAATATGTGGTATATACAGTATTATAGTCCTTCGGACTATCTATTATTCGTGCTCATGAGGTGTATTATATATCTTTTTATTGGGAATATTTGTATCCTAAGACTTACTGAGTCGTACACTATATATATCCTATGTACTCTGAGTGGAGATATCATTGGATGATATGACACTGGGGTTTTGTGTTTGCTTTCCTCTGAATCAATATACTGTAAGTATAGATATAGGATAAAGTATCTGTCGTCTAAATTTAGCATGGGTTGAACTTGATGGACACGTCTTTTTTTTACCTCATCTACTATGTAACTATGTAACTATACTGTATGTTAAATCCAATCTAAACCTATTATAAGAGAACATGTTTATGAAGGGAATTAAGAAACTGTAGACCTTGTGGACAGAAATTAGCAGTGGAGGTAAAAATACAACCAAAATGTTTGTAGGGATATGCAATAAACCAACAACCATCTGTGAGCTAGAGGAATGCAAAATACTTTTGCAAATGGCGAAGGAATCAAAACTAGCTCATCTTTGCATTATGGGTGATTTTAATTATCCAGACATAGACTGGGGCAATGAGATTAGCTTTACAACAAAAGAAAACTGTTATTTTGGGGAGCATAAAGACAATTACATGACCCAAATTATTGAGGAACCAACCAGGAGAGGGGCAATACTGGACTTGGTAATATCAGACAATGTATTCAAGTACGGGAACATTTGGGTAACAGTGATCATTATATGGTCTCATTTGAAATAAATGATCAAAAAACAGATTACTTGGGTTCAGCAAAGACTTTAAACTTTAGAAATGTAGATTTGAATAAACTGAGGACCAATCTGCTAGGAGTAAATTGGGATTTTGTTTTTACAGGGAAAAATGTAGAAGATAAATGGGCAGTCTTTAAAACATTGTTACAATCGCACACTTATCAGTGTATACCCTTGGGTAATAAATATAAAATAAACAAGTCTAAACCAATGTGGCTAAATAAACAGGTAGGGGAGGAAATGGACAAGAACAGGAAGGCGTTTAGATTCTTAAAGGGACGGCGATATCGTATTAGACATTGTATCAGAAATACACCTCCACCCCATTATAGCCGATCTGCTACAATGCGGATCCGCTTATAAGGCAGTGATAACGTGGTTCCCGGTGATAACGTGGCTCCCGGTGATAACGTGGCTCGCAGTTTAAAAAAAATAAATAAAACATGTTAAAAATGAAAAAAAAAATTGGCAAACTTCCAGGATTTGCCATATCCAGGGAGACACACACACACACACACACACACACACACACACACACACACACACACACACACACACACACACACACACACACACACACACACACACACACACACACTTTTATTTAAAACATAATATGTATGATATTCTGTGCCCTCTAGTATCACTCATCAGCCACTGTAAAACATATTTCCATTTTTAGATGTACAGAAATGCTTGTCTTGTGCTTTATAAAAGTAAAATAGATCTTGAAAATGAGTCTACTTAGCTTTGCTACATTGTGTACATGCATTGTGCTTTCCTGCTTTTAAGAGGAGTAGGACTTTGTTTTTTTATTTATATTATTATTATTATAGTACTTTGTAACACACGGTCAGGAGATGCTTTCCCACATAAATCATTTCTATTTTCGTGATTGGCCTGAACTAATGGGTATTTTTTTACAGTTGTCATTAAACGGTGCCAGTTTGTTCTCTATTTAAATAGATGACACCCCCAGATAGTTGGCATGTCACACCTAGTTGTGAGCCTAAAATAATCAATACATGCTTGAAGACAATTGCACAAATTGGTTATGTGAATGCATTTTGTTTTGACAGAGTTAGCAATTGGCAATTAGATGACCAGTTGTGGCTGGCAGAGATGCATGTTTTTGCGTGGTCTCAATTTTACTTTGGTGGCTTTCATTTCACTACACTTTAAAGGGCAAGCAAAAAAGAAAACTTACCTTTAAAAGTCGGGCCCCATAAAGGTGTAAGTGGGGAAGCACGTATTGGTATGGCTCGATCTTGGTGTGTTACTTTAATTTACTTTTTTTTTTTAAAGTGTGAATCCCATTCATACTAATGGGACCTATGTTGGTCCCAGGAGTAACTGCACCTTTAAAACATTGGACCACGTCTCTGTGATGCAATATTGTAAATAGTTTGCATTATTACTTGAATGTGCAGAGAAACGGTCTTAAGTAGATGATACACGTCCTTAAAAACAAAAAAGTGTTTTGTTTTTAATGTGAATCTTTAACACATGTAGCCTCTTTACTCCATTGTCTACCAACACTGACGATGCAATATATAAACACAAAAATAGATAACATAACCTGGCGCATAAGTGTGTGAAAAAAATATAGTCCCAAATGGTGCCGAGTATTGAAGTGATAGTTCTATAGTTACAACCTGGAGTGGCCGGTGAGCAACGAACTCAGTTCACAGTTCATGGGGCAAACAGATGGTTCTTCTCATATGATGGACTTGATCCTGCATGTTTAAAATATCAAGCAGAGAGCAAACATTGCGCAGTATATTTAGACAAACAATGATTATTCCAAATGTTAAGGTTTATCTAAAATGCCTACTTACTAGAAGTGGCTAGATCACGTGCAGGGGAGAGAATCTGTTCTTTAAACCCTCTTGGCCCCGGAAGCCTCTTGGTGTAGCACGAACCCCTCGTGGTGTTCCTGGCCTCCGTGGGTGTTGAAGGGATGTTTCTGCAGCCCCTGTCTTTAGGAATCCTGTACCTCTTTCTTCGTTTGGGGAACAAGAAGAAGGACAGGGGATTGCGCAGCACAATAAAACTTTTAATGGCACCTGCCCAAAAACACAATTAAAATACTCACAAAAGGAGGTGAGTTTAAAAACAATACAGAAGTGCTCGGCCCAGCACACACACACAGCCGCCTCAGTCACTGATAGTCCGTTCCGGTACCGCGTGTACCTCGCGTGTATCCGGCGCTCTTGGGTGACGTCACTGTCTTCAGTAAGACTGGCGGCCGGGATGACTGGGACACTGCTTCTTAGGCTCCTCCCTACGCATTTCGTGACGGGGAATGTCACTTCGTCAGGGGATTGTTACTGTGACTGACGATGCAATATTTCAATCTTGACTACTGCAAGGCTCGCAATATAGTTTTGCAGTGCGTCTTGCAATGAAAACTTCAAATTTTGTTATTCACGAAAGGATTAATGTTCGGGTTCCATGTTACTATTATAATGGCCCCAGGATAGAAGGGACAAAAATAATTGTTATGGTCTTTGGAAAATAAATGCTTGTAAATGTATTTTTATCGTGTACCTATTGCCCTACACGTATACATGTTTCTGTGTAATGAGAACATCCATAATTACTTTAAAACAAAAGGAAAAGTGAAGGACATCAAGATTTTCAAATAAATCTTTTAAAAAAATAAACCATATGGCATTTAGTTATCATGAAAACAGCATTGATTCACACCATTCATGAGTTTTTAACCTACAGTATAACACACAGTTGGTTCCTTTTGATATTATGTGGGATTGCCACTTTATGAAACATTTTCTTATTCACAACTTCTAAGTGTTGTTACCATGATCAGATGCAGCTAAAAAAGCCTTTCGTCAGCACATTGCTCAAAGACCTCCTGTACACTGAAGGAGGCTAATTCTTCATACTAGCAAGATCTTTTTGTTTTGTTTTAACAGGTTTATACTATCACAAGCTCTCATTTTGGCAGTTTAGGGTGGTTACAAGTGGCAAAAGGGAGACCAAAAAGCGCACCAGCACAAACGGAGCAGGAAAAAACCAGAACAAAAAAATGATTAAAAGGGCACTTTAATGTGGCAAAAGACCCATCCAATGCATTTCGAACGTCGCAGCGTTCTTTTTCAAGGATAAAACACAATGTGATAACATCCATTATATACCCTCTTACCTGTGGGCCATTTCGCGCCAAAAATCAGAACCTGATGACGTCATAACAGAGCGACTCAGTGCCGATCTAAGGGCAAAAGGAAGTACCAAAGGCAGTGTGGCCATTTTGGATGTGGGCAAACATAGGAACACAATAACAAAGCTTTATTGACCATTCCAGCAGAACAAAATACATTGCTGCTAACTGGACAAGCATATTTAAACGAAATAAAGCTATATTAAACTAAACTAATGCTTAATAAAGGGTACTATTATATCAAGGAAAAACATGAACAAGGTGGATTAAAAAACTAGCTGTGTTGCAACTAAGTTATATACAAAAAAAAAAAAAAAGTTAAAAATAAAAACCTCTAGACATGATTAAAAAAATGTGCAAGAAAAGTAAATTTAAAGACATATTACACATACATACTGCATAACACAGATTGTGTACCTAAATCATAGGAACCAGGGAAATACAACCATTATAAAATATGAAGTATTATCCACAAGATACATCAAAGAACAATTTAAGCTTACATATTAGCATAATATTTGCATGATAAGGCATAGGTTCAAAGGTTATAATGACAAGAATATAATGTCCAATATAATGACAATTAGCTTATTTAATCTGTATTACCAACTAATTACACCATAATACGTCTATCACAAAAATGTTTACAAAAAATGTGTTAGTTGCCAGTCAATGTTCAAGCCCATAGGGAAGCGCGTTTGGAGAGTGAAGATCCAATACGCCTCCCTACGGTCCAGAAGGTTGATATGATCACCTCCTCTAGATTTAGAAATAACTGATTCAATCCCCAAAAAGGAAAAATTATTAATTCCTCCCTGACCACATTCAGTGAAATGTTTTGAGACTGGATGATTAGTGTCTCTCAATTTTATGAGCCTTAAATGCTCTAACATCCTGACCTTAAGGGCTCTAGTCGTCCTCCCCACATACCTCTTGCCACAACCACATGTTATTAGATAAATCACAAATTGACTTTTACAATTTATAAAACTGTTAATCTTAAATTCCTTATTTGGTAATATATTCACACCATGTGGCGGTGGCAAGGCAAACTGGAAAAAACTTTTGGCAGGCTTCATGTGTTTACATGCACTACAAGAGCCACATTTGAAGGAACCCCTAGTGATAAAAGTTTTTTTGAGACCAGAAGATTTGAGTTCACTTGGTGAAACATGAGATCCAATTGTTCTCGCTCTACGATATACAAAAGTAGGACCAGAATCCACATATTTTTTAAGGACAGGGTCCATGGATAAGACATTCCAATGTTTTGAAATTATAGAGTTTACTTTTCCACTTTGTTTACTAAATTGTGAAATAAAAAGAGGACATTTGTTTTTTGATTCTGTCAGTCCATGTGAGTCCTGTTTAATACCAATTGTCTTAACATTGTTAACAAGGCGAGAATCTTCAATTGGATGTGTGGGCAACAATGATGCTCTCTCTGTATGTAATGCATTTTCAAATGCAATTGCTAAATGTGATTTGGGGTATCCCCTTTCCAAAAATCTCCTTGTAAGCTCCTCAGACTGAGAAAGGAAACCACTCATAGTGGAACAATTCCTTCTCAGTCTGAGGAACTGTCCCCTTGGTATGGCCTTTATGACATGGGATGGGTGGCAGCTGTCCGCCCTAAGAAAGGTGTTCCTGGCATTTTGCTTCCTATAAACATCCGTTTGGATTTTTTTGTCTATGTCTACAAATAATTGTAGATCCAGAAATTCAATGTGATGGAAATGAAAATTTAATGTAAATCTTAGATTATAAAGATTATTATTAAGATAAGATACAAAAGTGTGAAGTGTAGTGACATCCCCCCTCCAAATAATAATTAGGTCGTCCACAAATCTTTTATAAAAAACAATATTGTGACGAAATAAATTAGTGCTCGAATAAATAAAAAGTGCTTCCCACCATCCCATAAATAAGTTCGCAAAAGAAGGAGCAAAACTTGTACCCATAGCAGTGCCAATAAGTTGCAAATAAAACTTACCATTAAATGTGAAAAAGTTGTGCGTGAGTAAAAAGTGTATAGCGTCCAAAATAAAAGCCGATTGAAAGATTGATATTTCTGGTATCTCAATAAATTGGCGGACCGCTGCCAAACCATGGTCATGTTGTATAACAGAATACAGAGAGGTAACATCAAGTGTTACCCACAGGTAATCATTACCCCATTTAACATTTTTGATCTGATCAAGAAGATCACCAGAGTCCCGTATAAATGAGGGCAATTTCCTAACAAATGGCTGAAGAAAACCATTAACATATCTTGACAGACCATCTCCCAAAGATCCAATACTAGAGACAATGGGACGACCTGGAGGGTCGACCAATGTCTTGTGGATCTTTGGGAGATGGTGGAAGATAGGAATAATGGGATGAGATGGAATAATGAATTTAACCTCGTCCTTCGACAGAACTTCCATAATAACACCTGAGTCAACCAGTTCTACAAGGAACTCCAAGAATTGCGGTGTGGGGTCGGCGGATAGTACACGATAGGACCGGCCATCATCCAGTTGGCGTAATGCCTCCCTGATGTAACCGTCTCTGCCCTGCACCACCACCGCACCCCCCTTGTCCGTACTCTTAATGACCAATGCAGAATTATTTTTCAAAGATTTTAAAGCTAAACGCTCACTTTGATTCAAATTGTCATGATCTATATAGGATAGGGAAAATCCCTGAGCTAGAAGACGAAGGTCTCTTATAACCAGATTTTCAAACATAGTCAGAAATTGACCCTTGACATGAGTGGGGTAGAACACAGAACTCCTTTTTAGGCCTGAATTCCATTCAGAAAATGTAGGAATATTAACATCATCAACCGTCTGTTCAGATAAAAGATCATTCATATCTTGCAGGGTACAAAAATCATTAAATGTATGTAAAGCAATAGATACCGGAGGAACAGAGTCGGATGAGGGGACATCACTCTCGATAGCGTGTGATGGCCCCCCATCTAAATCCTCATCTCCGGTCGACCTAGTAACATTTGGAATAAAATTGTCAAAAAACTTTTTCAAGGATAATTTCCGAACAAACTTTTTTGTCACATTAAAGTGCCCTTTTAATCATTTTTTTGTTCTGGTTTTTTCCTGCTCCGTTTGTGCTGGTGCGCTTTTTGGTCTCCCTTTTCCCTGTATTGCATTGAGTAGCTGCACAGCCTGCCTGCCTGCCCTACCAGGATGTGAGTATTTGCATATTTTTCAGGGGAACCTGCCAATGAGACATATGGTGAGTGGGTTGCACCACACACCACCTGTCTTCAGGAGGATAGTACCCATTATATGACACAATAGGTACTATATCAATTGTTAGTACCCTGGTACAGTGGTCTGGCTTATTATCATTTTGAGATATACCTGCATTTGAGCGCTTCAGCTATTTTCCATATTGCAATATATACAGGTTGGAGCCGCACATGCATAGGTTTTTTGGAGCTTAATCTTTGAATTTAAAAGGAAGATCCCTAATTTTTATATTTTTGCTTTTTATACACTTTTATAGTTACTTTTTTGTGGCTTCAGTACCCCCTTTGTGTTCCATTATATTGGTATGGAGGAACCAGGGGATAATATGGATGAATTAGAAGATATTTCGGATACTTATTTTTTCAACACTTGTGATGATACACAGAGAAAAAAACAAGCTTTACGTGTGTTTGATAACATTGTGGATTTGGATACCACTGACATCTCTGATCTCAAAATCCACTTTCAAAAATTGGAAAGTTTATTGATTCATAAGAACCGCTTATGGTGGGACATTATAAGCCTGGAGAACTATGCTAAATGTAAAAGGATCCCAAGAGGACTAAGGGTTAAAAAAGCCCCCTCCTTTGGTTTTCCGGATGTGGATTTTGAAAATAGATGGGTGACAGCCCTCAATGACTGCTCTTTTCGTTTGATGGAGTTAATAGTGTTTCAGAAAATGAAGGAGAAAGATCAGCTTGATATTCAAATCACAGAACTGCAAAAAAACCTATACAGTTTCAAAGGTTTAAAGGGCTTTAAGGAATTTGATGTTATTCTCTCCAAAACGGTAAAAAATGTGGAATGTGGTATTATGTCTAAAAAACAAATTAAATATGATCGGGACAGATATGACTATGAAAAGAACCAGGTTTACCATTGGCAGAGGATAAATTCTATTCAGGAAAGATCAAATAACAAAGATAAATCATTCATTCAGTTTAAATCTACTCCCAATAAGTCCATTTTAAAATCTAAGAATGTGGATTATCAGAGTGGCGAATCTGATGTTTCAGATGCAGAAACTGCCTCTACCTCTCATTCTGTATCTTTTGTCAATACATTTGAGAATGATGATCATCGTGGTCGTGGAGCTCCATCCAGGGGGCGAGGGAGGGGTGGACGCACCTTTTGGGGTCAACCACCTAGGTCCCAGGATGCTTTTTCTTATCAAAATGTTAATCAACAGAGACAGCAACAGCAACAACCAAAATCTTTCCCTTTATTTCAAAAGGACACAAGAGAATCAGAAGAGGGAGGAGGGGGGGGAGGAGGAGGGGGCTACAGGTCCGCCTCCAAAAGGAAGAAGTTTTGAATGATATATCTAATGTTATAAATATTTCAGGAACTGCTCTCTCTCCTACAGAGTTGTCACTACTGGATAAAGGCCTAAAATTTTCACCTTCAATGAACTTTAATTTGTTCGAAACCACTATTGATGTGTATAAGTTTGTTCGGAAATTATCCTTGAAAAAGTTTTTTGACAATTTTATTCCAAATGTTACTAGGTCGACCGGAGATGAGGATTTAGATGGGGGGCCATCACACGCTATCGAGAGTGATGTCCCCTCATCTGACTCTGTTCCTCTGTTACTCTGTTCCTCTGTTACTCTGTATCTATTGCTTTACATACATTTAATGATTTTTGTACCCTGCAAGATATGAATGATCTTTTATCTGAACAGACGGTTGATGATGTTAATATTCCTACATTTTCTGAATGGAATTCAGGCCTAAAAAGGAGTTCTGTGTTCTACCCCACTCATGTCAAGGGTCAATTTCTGACTATGTTTGAAAATCTGGTTATAAGAGACCTTCGTCTTCTAGCTCAGGGATTTTCCCTATCCTATATAGATCATGACAATTTGAATCAAAGTGAGCGTTTAGCTTTAAAATCTTTGAAAAATAATTCTGCATTGGTCATTAAGAGTGCGGACAAGGGGGGTGCGGTGGTGGTGCAGGGCAGAGACGGTTACATCAGGGAGGCATTACGCCAACTGGATGATGGCCGGTCCTATCGTGTACTATCCGCCGACCCCACACCGCAATTCTTGGAGTTCCTTGTAGAACGGGTTGACTCAGGTGTTATAATGGAAGTTCTGTCGAAGGACGAGGTTAAATTCATTATTCCATCTCATCCCATTATTCCTATCTTCCACCATCTCCCAAAGATCCACAAGACATTGGTCGACCCTCCAGGTCGTCCCATTGTCTCTAGTATTGGATCTTTGGGAGATGGTCTGTCAAGATATGTTAATGGTTTTCTTCAGCCATTTGTTAGGAAATTGCCCTCATTTATACGGGACTCTGGTGATCTTCTTGATCAGATCAAAAATGTTAAATGGGGTAATGATTACCTGTGGGTAACACTTGATGTTACCTCTCTGTATTCTGTTATACAACATGACCATGGTTTGGCAGCGGTCCGCCAATTTATTGAGATACCAGAAATATCAATCTTTCAATCGGCTTTTATTTTGGACGCTATACACTTTTTACTCACGCACAACTTTTTCACATTTAATGGTAAGTTTTATTTGCAACTTATTGGCACTGCTATGGGTACAAGTTTTGCTCCTTCTTTTGCGAACTTATTTATGGGATGGTGGGAAGCACTTTTTATTTATTCGAGCACTAATTTATTTCGTCACAATATTGTTTTTTATAAAAGATTTGTGGACGACCTAATTATTATTTGGAGGGGGGATGTCACTACACTTCACACTTTTGTATCTTATCTTAATAATAATCTTTATAATCTAAGATTTACATTAAATTTTCATTTCCATCACATTGAATTTCTGGATCTACAATTATTTGTAGACATAGACAAAAAAATCCAAACGGATGTTTATAGGAAGCAAAATGCCAGGAACACCTTTCTTAGGGCGGACAGCTGCCACCCATCCCATGTCATAAAGGCCATACCAAGGGGACAGTTCCTCAGACTGAGAAGGAATTGTTCCACTATGAGTGGTTTCCTTTCTCAGTCTGAGGAGCTTACAAGGAGATTTTTGGAAAGGGGATACCCCAAATCACATTTAGCAATTGCATTTGAAAATGCATTACATACAGAGAGAGCATCATTGTTGCCCACACATCCAATTGAAGATTCTCGCCTTGTTAACAATGTTAAGACAATTGGTATTAAACAGGACTCACATGGACTGACAGAATCAAAAAACAAATGTCCTCTTTTTATTTCACAATTTAGTAAACAAAGTGGAAAAGTAAACTCTATAATTTCAAAACATTGGAATGTCTTATCCATGGACCCTGTCCTTAAAAAATATGTGGATTCTGGTCCTACTTTTGTATATCGTAGAGCGAGAACAATTGGATCTCATGTTTCACCAAGTGAACTCAAATCTTCTGGTCTCAAAAAAACTTTTATCACTAGGGGTTCCTTCAAATGTGGCTCTTGTAGTGCATGTAAACACATGAAGCCTGCCAAAAGTTTTTTCCAGTTTGCCTTGCCACCGCCACATGGTGTGAATATATTACCAAATAAGGAATTTAAGATTAACAGTTTTATAAATTGTAAAAGTCAATTTGTGATTTATCTAATAACATGTGGTTGTGGCAAGAGGTATGTGGGGAGGACGACTAGAGCCCTTAAGGTCAGGATGTTAGAGCATTTAAGGCTCATAAAATTTAGAGACACTAATCATCCAGTCTCAAAACATTTCACTGAATGTGGTCAGGGAGGAATTAATAATTTTTCCTTTTTGGGGATTGAATCAGTTATTTCTAAATCTAGAGGAGGTGATCATATCAACCTTCTGGACCGTAGGGAGGCGTATTGGATCTTCACTCTCCAAACGCGCTTCCCTATGGGCTTGAACATTGACTGGCAACTAACACATTTTTTGTAAACATTTTTGTGATAGACGTATTATGGTGTAATTAGTTGGTAATACAGATTAAATAAGCTAATTGTCATTATATTGGACATTATATTCTTGTCATTAAAACCTTTGAACCTATGCCTTATCATGCAAATATTATGCTAATATGTAAGCTTAAATTGTTCTTTGATGTATCTTGTGGATAATACTTCATATTTTATAATGGTTGTATTTCCCTGGTTCCTATGATTTAGGTACACAATCTGTGTTATGCAGTATGTATGTGTAATATGTCTTTAAATTTACTTTTCTTGCACATTTTTTTAATCATGTCTAGAGGTTTTTATTTTTAACTTTTTTTTTTTTTTTTGTATATAACTTAGTTGCAACACAGCTAGTTTTTTAATCCACCTTGTTCATGTTTTTCCTTGATATAATA
Source organism: Ascaphus truei (assembly GCF_040206685.1). Classification (NCBI taxonomy): domain Eukaryota; kingdom Metazoa; phylum Chordata; class Amphibia; order Anura; family Ascaphidae; genus Ascaphus; species Ascaphus truei. The sequence goes on from NC_134493.1 coordinate 10,223,985, forward strand.
GTACCCTTTATTAAGCATTAGTTTAGTTTAATATAGCTTTATTTCGTTTAAATATGCTTGTCCAGTTAGCAGCAATGTATTTTGTTCTGCTGGAATGGTCAATAAAGCTTTGTTATTGTGTTCCTATGTTTGCCCACATCCAAAATGGCCACACTGCCTTTGGTACTTCCTTTTGCCCTTAGATCGGCACTGAGTCGCTCTGTTATGACGTCATCAGGTTCTGATTTTTGGCGCGAAATGGCCCACAGGTAAGAGGGTATATAATGGATGTTATCACATTGTGTTTTATCCTTGAAAAAGAACGCTGCGACGTTCGAAATGCATTGGATGGGTCTTTTGCCACATTAAAGTGCCCTTTTAATCATTTTTTTGTTCTGGTTTTTTCCTGCTCCGTTTGTGCTGGTGCGCTTTTTGGTCTCCCTTTTCCCTGTATTGCATTGAGTAGCTGCACAGCCTGCCTGCCTGCCCTACCAGGATGTGAGTATTTGCATATTTTTCAGGGGAACCTGCCAATGAGACATATGGTGAGTGGGTTGCACCACACACCACCTGTCTTCAGGAGGATAGTACCCAATTTATGGCACAATAGGTACTATATCAATTGTTAGTACCCTGGTACAGTGGTCTGGCTTATTATCATTTTGAGATATACCTGCATTTGAGCGCTTCAGCTATTTTCCATGGTTACAAGTGGCCACAGGCTGATAGCTTTCTGTGTGCCAGTCAGTAACTGATACATGACAACATGTGTTATTTCTGTAGAATTTTGAATAGTGTTTATTGATTAAATCGGTGTCTTCTGAACAGGAAATGGGGAAAAGGATAATCACTTGCTCTATACTGAGAATGGTGCAACCCAAGGATAATCGTATCCAGATGGGGACTATGAATATAGAGCATAAGGACTAACAAACATGAAGAATATCCTTTTAAATGGGTGCACTCGATTAAATTATTTGAAACTTCTATAGTGTTGGTTGCACTATGACAAACATAATAGCAGTATATGGTTAAAACAGCCTTTGGTCATAGTAGACATATTGGGAGAGATAACTGGTGTGACATATTAGGGAGTGATATTTGATTATATACTGTAGACACAGTGTCCACACAAAAAAAAATGCTTTAGAAACTTTTATTTGAAACATGTAACTCTCAAAATTGCTGTAAAAAGAAAAAATCCAAATTTTATACTGCATGGTTTTCTTGTACTTATTGTGTTCAGGCAACTTATTTTAGGACTATAATTGGTAATTTGATGGGCTTGCTGGAGGTAATTTATTTGATTCCTCTAAGCAAAAAACAATGTATGTTGTTATTATGTATCAACTGGTTAGATACAATCTGGTTGAGGCACTTTGAAGTTAAGGGCACTCAGAGACAATTTAACCAGGAGAGATGTAACATTGTTGCAAAAAGACTGTGACTGTAGCCAATTTGCGCAATCGGTATGTACGTAATCAGAATACTTTCAGAAGAGAACAATCCTCTGATGTTTAAAGTTCTAATGCTTGATGAAGCAGAATTTAAACACACTTGTATAATGAACTCTGCATAAGTGGCTGATTATAATCAATTGCGGACACTAGGTGATGTCAGCATAAAGAAACCAATTGAAAGTGCAGACATGTACCACTCGCAAACAGTCTCAGCTGACCAGATAATCTCCAATAGAGAAAATGTTAAAGTATACTCTTTCCAGACCGAGAAAATAAGTGATGGAGCACTGCCCGTGAAAATAAAGGGCTGGAGCTGGTAGAAATAAAATTAAAAATGCTTTATTCTAATGCATAAGTAGACATGGCTACAAAAAAACGGGTCCTCTAACGCGTTTCACGCCTTAGTGGCGCTTTGTCAAAGAGTGTTTTTCCAGACCGCATAATGTCCATTGTGGTAGTAAGAATACTGCATTGTTTCTTATTTGTGGTATGTTTAAACCTTGATTGCAAATCAGTATATATTTAACCCTTTGCTAATGTGATAAGACACTATGTAGTACTGGAATTTGCAGCTCTGTGCTGCACTTTTTGGCCAAGTCCTTTGAAAAACATCACAATATCAATTGTAATGACACTGTTCACAGTATATACATAATTCCTGAGATATAGTAAAAATTGATGTTTATGCCTTATTATACCAAGTTGTAGTTCTTGATTGTAGATATTAGTGTATATTGTTCTCTGCAGAAGCAGCTTTCTCTCTTAAGGATTTAAAATTGAGCACAGTTTGAGAATTTGTGCATATTGTGCAGTATACTGTAGTACTCAATATTTGTTTGGTACTGTGCTGCACATTTTATCAGTGTTTAATAAAATGTTTTTTTAGCCATTGATAGTTACAGAATTCACACAATTCAAATGGTGCATCTATGATATGGACTTGTACCATATTAATCCATTTTATGAGGCTTAACCCAAGATATGGGTGTGTACTAGTGTCTGCGGTAGCAATACTTTTGAAAGGCATGGTTAGAACACCAGTGCAGCTATAAAGTGTGATGTTCTGTGAAGTGTCTATAATGGCTATGCTATGCTGCACAATTTACCCCAGTCTTTTTAGGATAGCTTTCTTGTAATTAAATCTGACCTGATTGTTGTAACTAAATCGTAATAAGTACATATACCGTGATGGTTCATATTCCTCTGTGTTCTTCCGTTATGCTCCGTTGTTGAGTTGCTCCATAGCATGAGAAAACTTCCTGCAAGTGCGCTTGCTCTGTCCGGGAACGCTGTTCAATCAAATCCACTGCATGAGGTCTTTTTCGGCAACCGGGTGGACCGAGAAAGTGCACTTGCAGGACGTTTTCTCCTGCTACGGAGCAACTCAACAATGGAGCATAATGGAAGAACTTCACAGAGCATCACACTGCAAAGTTGCACTCCCCATCCCCTTCTTCCCACCCCCCCGCCGGGTCCCCTGATCGTGGCGGCCATTTTTTTTTACATTTAAATTTTTTCGCGATCTTGATTATAACGCGGTCATATCGAGTGGACCCCAAGGACCGCGTTATAACGGGGTTCAGCTGAATAAAATATGTAAGAAAAATTGCAAAAGGGCAATCAAATTAGCAAAAATGGATAATGAAAAAAGGATTGCAATAGAAAGTAAGATCAACCCTAAAAAAGTTCTTTAAATACCCTAATAACAAAAAAAATTTGAAAAGAAAATATAGGGCCCTTTCAGTATGAGATGGGTAGGCAAATTTATGGTGATAAGGAAAAAGCAGAGTTATTAAACAAATGTGCCTCTGTATTTACCAGGGAATAATTAATTGTAATAGTAGTGCCGCTGGAGGAAGCCACAACCTCCATATTAATGAACAATTGGTTAACTGAGGAAGAAGTTCATAGGGGGTTGATACAATTTAAGTAAATAAGGCATCTGGCCCTAATGGCATACATCCAAAAGTTCTTAAGGAGTTAAATTCAGTAATAGCCAAACCATTACATTAAATATTCAAGGATTCCATGTCCACAGGCAAAGTACCACAAGATTGGTGTAAAGTAGATGTGGTGCCTATATTTATAAAGGGAGCTAGATCACAACCTGTAAGCCTAACATCACTCCTTAGAAAATACATTATGGAACAAAAGAAAGTGCAGAGAACAGCCACCAAATTATAAAGTGGATGGATAATCTGACATATGAGGAGAGGCTAGCTAAATTAGATTTGTTTACATTAGAAAAGTGGCATCTAAAAGGGGATCATAACTATATACAAATATATTCGTGGACAATACAAGAGCATTCTAAAGAACTATTCATCCTTAGAGCAGTATAAATGACACAGGATCAACCTTTAGGTCGGAGGAAAGGAGATTACACCTTCAACAAAGGAAAGGGTTCTTTACAGTAAGGGTAATAGGGGAGCCCCTGCTGCTGCCTCATAGAAAATGAACGGTGAACGGTGCTCTGGGTATACACTGAATAGGTAGAAAGGGTAGAAAAGAACCCAGTGTAGCACTCAAGTTCACCCTCTGGTGATTAGTGTATGATTTAAAATATAAACTTTATTTAATACAACACATATATAAAATTATGGGTGTTAAAATGACGTACTAGAGGTCGTAGGGTCGTAATACTGACAGCCATAGGGCTCGCGGTCAATATAATAGACGTCTCCTGTTGTGTATCAATATCACACAGGAAACTAAATCCTGATAAAAACCTCAGTGAGGGTGAAAGGTAGGGTTAACTCGACGATGTACTATATCACCAGGTCACACTAGGCAGTATATGCATAAACCATATGTGGTAATGTTGTGACTGGTGGTGACTGGTGTACTGAAACAAATATATTGTGCACCAGTAGGTCTCAATGTGCAGTCAGAAAAACCTTCCTCACTGGTTATGGATGTGCGCACAGTGCTGTGTGGAGCTGATCACAGGTAGACCCCAGAGGTTCACAATATAGGCATACAGTACCCTATAGTGACCTCTGCAACACTGTCACAAAGGGTGATAGTTGATAATGTGCTTAGAGTGTAATGGTGGGCACCCTAATGTGATCAGCTGTGCACATGGATTCACACTGCATGTGAGGAGGCGGAGGCTGTATATAATAATGATAGTAGCTCAATAGCGGTATATTACAGCACATATCTAACAGGACTGCACTAAGTACTGAGTGGGGAGCAATAACCCTAACAATATTAAGTGACAAGAGGCTCTAAGTGTCCATCGGGGCACTGGTAGCCTGTGTAACAGCGCGGGCAGGACACCGCATTAACTCGCGGTCAGAGACATGAATGCGGAAGTGATTACAGCCCTGCGCGTGCACGTGTGGGAACAGAGCCGACACTGTTTCGCCTTGAGAAAGCCCCTCGCGAAACGCGCGCGTCGGCTCTGTTCCCACACGTGCACGCGCAGGGCTGTAATCACTTCCGCATTCATGTCTCTGACCGCGAGTTGATGCGGTGTCCTGCCCGCGCTGTTACACAGGCTACCAGTGCCCCGATGGACACTTAGAGCCTCTTGTCACTTAATATTGTTAGGGTTATTGCTCCCCACTCAGTACTTAGTGCAGTCCTGTTAGATATGTGCTGTAATATACCGCTATTGAGCTACTATCATTATTATATACAGCCTCCGCCTCCTCACATGCAGTGTGAATCTATGTGCACAGCTGATCACATTAGGGTGCCCACCATTACACTCTAAGCACATTATCAACTATCACCATTTGTGACAGTGTTGCAGAGGTCACTATAGGGTACTGTATGCCTATATTGTGAACCTCTGGGGTCTACCTGTGATCAGCTCCACACAGCATTGTGCGCACATCCATTACCAGTGAGGAGGTTTTTTCAGACTGCACATTGAGACCTACTGGTGCACAATATATTTGTTTCAGTACACCAGTCACCACCAGTCACAACACTACCACATACTGTATGGTTTATGCATATACTGTCTAGTGTGACCTGGTGATATAGTACATCGTTAACCCTACCTTTCACCCTCACTGAGGTTTTTATCAGGATTTAGTTTCCTGTGTGATATTGATACACAACAGGAGACATCTATTATATTGATCACGAGCCCTATGGCTGTCAGTATTACGACCCTACGACCTCTAGTACGTCATTTTAACACCCATAATTTTATATATGTGTTGTATTAAATAAATTTTATATTTTAAATCCTACACTAATCACCAGAGGGTGAACTTGAGTGCTACACTGGGTTCTTTTCTATCCTTTCTACCTATTCTTTACAGTAAGGGCAGTTAAAATGTGGAATTCATTACTCATGTAGACTGTTATGGCAGATACAATAGATATCTTCAAAAAAAGGTTAGACATCTTTATAGAAAGGAAAGGTATACAGGCATACCCCGGTTTAAGGACACTCACTTTAAGTACACTCACGAGTAAGGACATATCGCCCAATAGGCAAACGACAGCTCACGCATGCGCCTGTCAGCACGTCCTGAACCGCAATACCGACTACCTACCTGTACCGAAGCTGTGCGCAAGCGGGGAGACTATAGAGCCTGTTACAAATGCATTATTTACATCAGTTATACACGTATATGATGATTGCAGTACAAGCATCGATAAGTGGGAAAAAGGGAGTGTTTCACTTTAAGTACATTTTCGCTTTACATACATGCTCCGGTCCCATTGCGTATGTTAAAGCGGGGTATGCCTGTGTTACATACATGCTCCGGTCCCATTGCGTACGTTAAAGCGGGGTGTGCCTGTGTTACATAGTTACATACATGCTCTGGTCCCATTGCGTACGTTAAAGCGGGGTATGCCTGTACAGATATATACCAAATAAGTAAACATGGGAAGGCTCTTGATCAGAGTAATCTGATTGCCAATATTTGGAGTCAGGAAGGAATTTATTTTCCCCCCTTATGAGATATCATTAGATGATATATCACTGGGGTTTTGTGTTTGCCTTCCTCTGGATCAATATACTGTAAGTACGGATATAGGATAAAGTATCTGTCATCTAAATTTAGCATAGGTCGTATTTGATGGACACATGACTTTTTTCAACTTCATCTACTATCTAACTATGTAACCCCATCCTGGATTAAGGCTGTCCTCATCCTCAGGGCTGGACCCATCTGAAACCTCTTGTTTGACTTAGCAGTTAGTAAGGCATTGCATGAATGGGGGGAGGTAATGTAGTTTTATATCTGTATTAACCCCTTATAGCCCTTTTTCTTCAGCTAGACATGGAAACCAATGAGTAGCTGACCACTTGGTTAATATGTAGTTAAATGTCTTGGATGGTAGATTTTATCACCTATTTCACGTTGGTTTCAGTTATCTTGGCTATGTATGTAATAGCCATTATAATGGTCATTACATATTCAGTATATAGGCAAAATAGGGTTTATCTGTACGTATATAAAAAATGTAATTGAACTAAATAAGATTTTTTCTTTTTTTTTTTTTTTTATAACTTGTATTTTATTATACATAAATGAATGATATACATAAAAAAAAAGACATCAGGTGCATATTTAGCATATCATATACAATAACAAAAGCATAATAAACTCACGTAGTTTTTCGAGCCCTACTTAACCACGTGAGTGGGAATCGTCATGTGTAAGGTACTGGGGTAAATAATAATGTATAAACAAAAAAAAAAAAAAGGGGGGGGGGAGGAGGTAAAGGAGGGGGTGGGGGGGAAGGAGAGGGGCAAGGTGTATCCAAGGACAAGAATATATCTGGGGAACACCAGGACAGCGTGAGGATTATGTATCAACTAGTGAGGCCTTTCTGTAGAATAAGTGATTGGGCGTAAGGAGTATGAGGTTCTAGGTGTGGGGTTGGTTCTCATGCCCCCAAAGGAGAACGCATTTATTACTATTATAGCCAAATTGTGTTACTCTCTACCCCAGGGATGTCTGTTTGGGCAAGCCAGGGGGCCCAAACTGTTAGATAATTGTCGCCAGTGTCATTAACTAAGCTCGTTAGCTTTTCCATCTGGCAGATAAACCAAATACGATTCCGAATCTTTGGGATAATTGGAATATCGGGGCGTTTCCATAGTGCTGCGATCTCGCACCGCGTAGCTAGAGCAAAATGTGCAATTAGTTTATTGTGTGATTTTGATAGGCCCTTTAGGGGTCTGTTCATGAGAAACAGCCAAGGGTCTGGGGGAATAGTGAGATCAAATACTCTCTGGATCCAATTTCTGATCTTTTCCCATAGCGATGGGGGAGTGTACCTGAGACAGGTACAAAAGGTCCCTTATATTGGCGCACAGCAGACCCTTATAATATACTATGGTCAGGGGTGAATGAAATGTACAAAGCACAAGATAAAATAAAAAAAGTTTATTAAATATTTTACAATGTTGTATGGTGTAATTCACTTAGATAAAAATAGACTGGATAAGTCTATACTACTACTGGGTATCCCTAGTCGGTGCCAGTGTGGGATAGTGATCTCATGCCAAATGGCTCAAAATAGGAAGTGTTTGAGGCAGTGTGTGAAAGATCAATGCATACAAATGTTTACTGATACTCAGCCAAATCTTAATAATGTGTGTAGCAAGTCTAGGTTGTATGGTAGCTGCCTGCACTGATGTAATGTGCTGATATGAAAAGGCTAAAGTCCAAAACTAAACAGAAGAATTGGCATTGAAAAACGGGACAGGTTTTTTCCTATTGATTTGGCATTGAAAAACGGGACAGGTTTTTTCCTATTGTAATTGTAGAGTCACCCTGTATATCAGATGGAAGGTCCAGCTGGTGTATGTATCATGATTCTATTAGCTCAAATCACCATATAGAGATGTGGTCTTATACAGGTATACGTGCACCCTGTCTCAGCTACAGTTCTAACCCTTTGTAACTGAGGGAATCATTGCCAGCTCGCATATGTTATATATAGTTTGTGGGTGAGCACAGGGAGCACTGTCACCCCGGAAGAAGTCGCAAGCAGCGACGAAACATGCTGCATGTCGGGTCTTTGCCGACACACCACTACTTTGTATTACCTAACAGTACTGCTGAAATGTTTAGTGCTTCTCATGGCATCTTCACTTGATATCTAGATCGTGCACTCCTTGATACACCCACTTAAAGAGGTGTCCAGCACTGCTACAACTTTGACAGTGCTCCCTGTGCTCACCCACAAACTATATATAACATATGCGAGCTGGCAATGATTCCCTCAGTTACAAAGGGTTAGAACTGTAGCTGAGACAGGGTGCACGTATACCTGTATAAGACCACATCTCTATATGGTGATTTGAGCTAATAGAATCATGATACATACACCAGCTGGACCTTCCATCTGATATACAGGGTGACTCTACAATTACAATAGGAAAAAACCTGTCCCGTTTTTCAATGCCAAATCAATAGGAAAAAACCTGTCCCGTTTTTCAATGCCAATTCTTCTGTTTAGTTTTGGACTTTAGCCTTTTCATATCAGCACATTACATCAGTGCAGGCAGCTACCATACAACCTAGACTTGCTACACACATTATTAAGATTTGGCTGAGTATCAGTAAACATTTGTATGCATTGATCTTTCACACACTGCCTCAAACACTTCCTATTTTGAGCCATTTGGCATGAGATCACTATCCCACACTGGCACCGACTAGGGATACCCAGTAGTAGTATAGACTTATCCAGTCTATTTTTATCTAAGTGAATTACACCATACAACATTGTAAAATATTTAATAAACTTTTTTTATTTTATCTTGTGCTTTGTACATTTCATTCACCCCTGACCATAGTATATTATAAGGGTCTGCTGTGCGCCAATATAAGGGACCATTTGTACCTGTCTCAGGTACACTCCCCCATCTCCATCACAACACTCCCTTGGCAGCACGCTACTCCATCTAGGGGTTTGAGCGAGGTCTCTTTCCATAGTACTTTTCCCATAGCGGGTATATCAGCGGGCAAGACCACAGCATATGTAACAGGTCAGCTGTTCCTCCACATTGTTTAGGGCACAATGGGGAGGACCCTGGTACAAACTTAGATAATTTGAGTGGGGTGAGGTACCATCTCATAAGAACTTTATATGCGTTCTCCTTCAGTGTGGTGCATATAGAACTTTTTGCGGCTCCTAGGAATATAGCATTCCACTCTTCGTCGTCCAAGGTCTCCCCCAGGTCCCTTTCCCATTGGGTACGGAATGTAGGTGATTGGTGCTTTGAGATTGCAGGTTCGACTACCTCTCTGTATATCGTAGATATGAGTCCCTTAGTGTCGGTTTCTGCCCGACAGAGCTTTTCAAAATTCGTCAATGGGGGGTATGGGGCAAATTTATTATAGAATGATCTGAGCTGGAGGTATTTATGGAATTCAGCGTGGGGAATGTCTTTTTCTAGTCTGAGATGGTCAAAAGATTTAATTTTTAGATCATGGCCTTCCAGATCTTTGAGTCTAGTATAGCCTTTTTGTTTCCAAATTGAGTGATTATGACCAATAAGACCCGGTGCAAAGCTAGGATTATTCCAAATGGGTGACATCAGGGAATTTGCTGAAGTAAGTGAGTTTTTTAATCTTGATGCTTCCCAAACAGATAAGGAGTTAGCCATTGAGGTGAGCGGTAAAATAGTGTTTTTCCTTGATGTTTTAGGTAGCCAAATCAAATTGTTAAGCTCTAAAGGGGAGCAAGCCGCATGTTCGAGCTCAACCCATCTTTTTAATTTGGGGTCGGAATGCCATTGTATGACCTGGCTTAATTGAGCCGCTTTAAAATATGACAACAGGCAGGGTACCGCTAGGCCACCCGCTAAGATAGGTCTCTTCATAGATAATTTATTTACTCTCGGTTTTTTACCTCCCCAGATAAAATTAGATATTCCAGACTGAAGTGAGAGTATGTCCTTCAGTTTGAGTGGCACAGGTAGTGTCTGGAAGAGGTATAGGATACGGGGAAGTAGATTCATCTTAACGCTGTGAATCCTTCCGATCCAAGAAATCTTCTTGGAAGACCATCTGATTAGGTCTTGTTTTAAAGTCCAGATCAGTTTGGGATAATTTGCTTTATAGATGCTTTTTGCATCTTTGGTGATATAGGTCCCCAAATATTTTATCGAGTTCTTTTGCCAGTTAAAATTGAAATTTAGTTTCAGTAATTTCTCTGTATGTCTAGGGAGGTTGATATTCAGAGCTTCAGATTTGGATTGGTTAATCTTGAAACCTGAGACCTTGGAGAATTTATCTAGTAGGTCAAACAGGTTAGGTAATGACGTAAGGGGTTTGGAGATGATTAATAGGATATCATCAGCATACAGGGCCGCTTTATGTGATTGGGAGTAAACGTTTAACCCTGAGATATCCGGGCTATCTCGAATTCGTGCCGCTAGGGGTTCAATACATAGGGCGAACAGGAGGGGAGATAAAGGGCATCCCTGTCTTGTGCCACTCTGGATTTGAAATGGGACCGAGGGGAAGCCCTGATGTATGACCCTGGCGGTTGGGCCTGAGTATAGTGACATAATCGCTCTACTCACCAGATTTCCGAAGCCAAATGCCGCGAACGTCTCTTTTAAGTATGGCCAGTCTATCCTATCAAAAGCTTTTTCTGCATCCAGACTTAATAGCATGCTTTGTGTGTTATTTTTGTTAGCCAATTCCAACAGATCAATAAATCGTCGGGTGTTATCCGCTGCCTGCCTCCCCTTAACAAAACCGACCTGATCTGGGTGTATTAGTCTGGGTAGGATATGACTTAATCTGTTGGCCAATAATTTCGCATATATTTTGATATCGGTATTAATTAGAGATATTGGCCTATAGCTTTTACAATTTAGCGGATCCTTGCCAGGTTTATGTATAAGTGATATAGACGCCCGCAGCATGTCCCCAGGAATAGGGGCTCCTGCTAAGATAGCATTAAACATTTGGAGCAGCCTCGGAGCAAGTGATTCGGAAAATTTCTTATAATAAAGCCCCGAAAAGCCATCAGGGCCTGGTGCCTTTGATGGCTTAAGCTCCTTGATAGCCTGCGACACTTCTTCCAATGTGAAGTCCGCGCCCATAGCTTCTCTGTCTAGCTCTGTCAATCTCTCCAGTTTTGAGCTGGCTAAGAAATCTCTCAGTGCGCTGCTCGTGTTTTTATTGTGTGCCACCTTCTTACCGTCGTATAGGGAGCCATAGAATGAACCGAATTCTTCCACTATTTTTTTAGGATTGGCCGTAAGTACACCCGATTTTAAGCGTATAGCTTGGATATTAAACTTAGATTGCCTATCTTTCAGTGCGCGCGCCAGCATCGTATCCGGCCTGTTAGCTTTTTCATAAAACTTCCTCTTAGACCAACATAGGGAGTTATCTGCCCGGGAAGTCAATAACATATTTAATTCAATTTTTGTATCTTTAAGTTCCTGTGTCGTAAGTGGATCGGGATTGGTCTTATGACTCGATGAAAGGGAATATAATTTGGATTGGAGCGTCCGAATTTTGGAATCCCTCACTCGTTTTCTTTTAGCAGTGAGATTAATTATTATGCCCCTTAGCGTTGCTTTATGAGCCTCCCATAAAGTCATATGGGACTCCACAGAGCCTGTGTTTATCTCAAAGAATTGAGTTATTTCTTGACCTATCGTTTCGCAGGTTTCGGGTATTTTAAGAATAGATTCATTAAGTTTCCAGTTTGCGCCTGGTCTATTGGTCTGAATATTGTTGCACCTGAGCTCAATTGGTGCATGGTCAGACCATGAAATATCATGGATCATTGTTTGAGTGACCTTAGGAACCAGGTGGCACGAAACGAAGAGATAATCGATTCTGCTGTATGAGGTGTGTGGGTGTGAATAGAAAGTGTAGTCCCTTGTCGTAGGGTGGAGCTCCCTCCATATGTCTACTAATTGATTATCTTTCAGGGCATTGTGCAGGGAATTTTGAGCTTTTTTATTATCGGAGTCATTTCCCCCTGATCTGTCTATTGAAGATTGCATTGTGATGTTAAAATCTCCTGCTATTATAGTGTATCCCTTAGCTGCTGAGTTTAGCAGGCGAAAGAATCTGTCAAAAAAGGACGCATCCTGTGTACAGGGCGCGTAGAGGGAGGCCAACGTAATAGGCTGCTCATGTATGGTCCCTGTTAAAATGATATAACGACCATCTACATCTTTTTTGATTGTCTGGGGAATAAATGGGATTGAGTTGTTAAATACGATGGCTACCCCACGTTTTTTGACCGATGCAGATGCTGTATAAAATTGGGAGAAGCCCCTATCTAGGAACTTGGGGGAGCTATTATTACTAAAGTGTGTTTCTTGTAGAAATAGCACATCCGCTTGTTTTCTCTTGTAATCTGTAAAAGCAAGTTTTCTTTTGATTGGGCTATTAAAGCCCTTCACATTGTGAGAGATTAATGTTAACGCCATGTATTACGAAGCAGGGAATGATATATATAGTGATCTGCATACTTACTTGTGAAATTATATCTGAGGTTTCTGGCGGATGTGTCCCAAACTATCGTGTCGGCTAGACGCTCTGGGTGGAATCTATGCTCCCTGGAGAGGGAAGGGAAAGGGAGAGGGCAGGGAAAGGTAGACAAGACAGGGGAAGCGACAAGAGGGCTAAAACGGGAAAGGGAAAATAATAACAAAATTGTAAAAAGGGATAAACAAAAAACAAGGGCGTATCTCGGGAGCCCCCGAGAGTAGCTCGTGTGCCCAAAGGGTGGGTCTTCTGACTCCATCTTAAAGATGGGCCAGTCTCCTGTGTTGAAGACATCCCACCCTGGGTCTTGGAATCAGTCCCTCAAATTTGGGGACTGATGAAGGGGACACATGCTCGAAGGGGAGTATCTCCCCCGGCACTTTTCAAAAAGGAAAAAGCAAAGCATATTTTGTGAACTGCAACATAAAATGATAGTGACATCAACTCAGTGCCACTAACAGTGACCTTAATGACCATGAACCTTGAATCCCGATTGTTATCTAGATAGTGCTATTACTGGCAATGGGGTTAGCGGGGTTAACCTTGGCAAAATAACAATAACCTTAGGCCGTTGAGCCCTTATGTTTGTAATCTTATCTAATGTGAACAGCTTCTAAACAGCTTTTATTAAGCTAACTTATGAAATTTTAAACATATATATATATGTGTCTGCACATCATCTTCCCGAACATATATGGCAGATATGACACGAGAAACATTAGCATATGGATACAATACGTGCGGTAATTTCAATCCGTAGAGACAAATAATATGTCAATTGTATTGTATGTATCCTCCATATAACCCGCTTCTTCATATAGAGATATCTAAATATATTTATATCGAACGAATCCGCATGTGCTGAAAAGTCTCCATCACTGATGTAGTCCTTATGACGTGACATAATAGACCTTCTCGTAGCACACCGTATACAGCTAAACCGAAATAGCAGATATTTATCATAGCGGAATCTTATATAGCGTATATATAGTAATATGTAATAACACACATATACACAAACATATGTACACCTACACATACATATATACATATGTACTCAACATAACAATAATATACCTCTAACCCATATAACATATCTTCTCCATATATACTACTATTTTTTAATAAAATGTTAATCATCCCTGTTATATGGGATCATATGGGTTTAATTTCTTTCTTGTGTTATTCCCAGACCCTGTGTCACCCTATGTGGGGCAATATTTAACATGGAGATGATCTTTTATTTATTTATGTTTGTTGGGTGTTGTGTATTGTGTGGGGGGCAGGGACATGCTTGGTGGTAACTAGACCCATACATATCCTCCAGGTACCCCAGATGAGCGGGCCGAGACCCGTGAGGAGGGAGAGGGGCTCGACTTCCAAGTCTCCCTCTCCCCCTCTTATTCCATCTGGGGCTGTGGAGGAACCGCTTATTGTAGAGAAGCCCCGGCTGCACTGACGTCACTAGGAGCTTGTGGATGCACCGCGCGGAGGGCAACGATCTGGGCGGTGATGCTGGGATGTGTGTGTAATGTGTGTAATGTGTGTGTAATGCTGGGCTGTGCAGGTGGTGCTGAGCTGGGCTGCACAGGTGATGTTGTGCTGTGCTGTGCAGGTGATGTTGGGCTGTGTTGTGCATGTGATGTTGGGATGTGCTGTGTAGGTGATGCTGGGATGTGTGTGTAATGCTGGGCTGGGCTGTGCAGGTGGTGCTGGGCTGTGCAGGTGGTGCTGGGGTGTGCTGTGCATGTGGTGCTGGGGTGTGCTGTGCAGGTAGTGCTGTGCACATGATGGTAATGCTATGCACGTGATGCTGAGCAGTGCACGTGATGCTGAGCTGGGCAGGTGATGCTGGGCGGCGACGCTGGGCTATGTGACCCCCCCCGGTCCCCCCAGGAACGCGGGCCGAGACCCGACAGCAGGGAGAAGGGCTCGATCTCCCAGTCTCCCTCCCACTCCATGTGGGGCCGCGGGGGGACTGCCTCCTGCAGAGAAGTCCCGGTCGCTCTGACGTCACTAGTCCGCGACCGAGATCTCGCGAGAAGGCGGGGAGTGCAGATTATGTGGGGAAAGGCTATGGGTGATGATGTTGGGGCACGCAGACGCTGGGGCACGAGCGCGCAGATGCTGGGGCATGGGCGCGCAGACGCTGGGGCACGGGCGCGCAGACGCTGGGGCACGGGCGCGCAGACGCTGGGGTACGGCGGCCCCCCCCACCCCGCCACCAAAGGCGAGCAGGCCAAGAATTGAGAGCAGGGAGAGAGGCTTGAACGCCGAGACTCCCTCTCCCCCTCCTACCCCACTGGCAATGGAGGGGCCGTCTCGTGACCCTTAGTCCCGGTCTCCCCGACGTCATCAGTCTGCGGCTGATATCTCGCGTGAAGAAGGAACCTCCGGATGACGTCAGCGATTCATTCACGCCAAAATCCCTGCTACTCCCGCCTCACATAGAGGAGGATGGGGCCAAGATGGCTGCCGCTCCAAAACTGCAAACGGATCTGCTCCGGGCTATAGCTGACATCTGGCAGAGGAGGTAAGTCTGGGTGATATCTGGTACTGGTGGGACAGTGGGCTTGAACAGGGATTCATTCCTTGAGGTCTGGGAGGTTGTAAACTTGTGTTGTTGTGCTGATTAAGATCAGTTGGAGCCTGAAGCCTCCCGCACCACATGCTGTTTCGCACGGGGGGTCCCTGATTTGTTCCAGGAGGGAGTGAGGGGGTTGGCGATGACGGATGGTGGCTGTGCTGGGTTAAGTATGGCTCCAGTGACCCCGAGTTTGGCGAGGAAGCCCTCTCCGTTTTCTGGGTTTTTTAAAGTGTGAGCAACACCATTTTTAATTGAAAGGAGGGCACAGGGAAACAGCCATCTGTATCTGATGTTATGCTCTCTGAGAACTTTTGTAATTGGAGTCAGAGCTTTTCTTTTAATCAAGGTGGCAGGGGCTTAGTCCTGGTATATCTGGAGCTTGATCCCCTCGAACTCAAGGGTCTTAGCTTCACGGGAGATCCTGCACACCTCTTCTTTGGTGCGAAAATGGTGGAATCGCGCCACAATATCTCTGGGGGGGTCACCACTCTGGGGTTTCCCGCGCAAAGCTCTATGGCACCTGTCCAGCCGTATCTCAGAGTCTGGTTTATCCGGAAAAAGGTGCTCCAGCCACCTATTGGTAAAATCTTCAGGGTCATTTATATTTTCAGGGACCCCCCGTAGCCTGATGTTGCACCGCCGGTCGCGGTTTTCGGCGTCCTCTGCCTTATCTTCTAAAAATCTGACTCTGTCATTTAAAGCAGTGACCTGGTCGTGTGTTTCAGCTATGGCGGTGGTTGTCTCGTCCATTTTAGTTTCAATGGAGTCAGTACGCTCTCCGAGAGCATCTAGGTCTTTTCTAAGCGCCCAAAGTTCTGTCATGAAGAATTTCTTCATATCTGCGCAAAATGCTTTTAGGTCTTTGCGCCGGACTATATCTTCATCCCCCTCCTCCACAGGAGGATCCACAGCAGGGGCTTGTCTGATGTCTGCCCAGGGATCTCTTTATTTTCGGGTGGGGGCGCTCCGTTTTTCTTGAAAAAAGTGGTAACCGGTTGGCCTTTGGATCGAGCTGTTTTGCTAATCGGCATCTCTGGATGTTTATAAAAGATGTGCTGTGTAGTAATCCGGTAGAATCACGCTTTTGCCGCTTGTAATTGCTTTAATAGTGCCGGTGGTATAGGAGCTCTGAAATCAAGTCTCCATTCCCTCCAACAGCCAGCAGGTGTCGTCTTTTTTTTTCTTTGATACATTTTGTGTACTTTATTTTATCACAGAATTGCAGCACTTTTGCCATGAGACAATCTCTATAACTTACGATCTGAGCAATTTACTTTGTAGTGACATTTTTGTGTTTGAATTTCGCACGAGTAAATTATTTCTTCCATATAAAATATGTTGGTGTTGGAGAGAAATCGCACATACAGTAAATGTGTTGTGTTTCCTGCAGTAAAAATGAAGGCCTAAAGTAATCAAACTCCCTAAAATCTGAGTAAATATCTCAGCCCCCCCCCCCCCCCAAAAAGCTGACCTATGTTTATCAATATGGTGGTAATATTTTCCAGGGTACAATATTTTTACACCGATCGCAATGCAGTAATTAATGGAACAGATAATAACGGGGTCATTACTGCTTTGTGATCTGATGAATGAGGGTCATATAATATAGGTGTACAGTACGTCAGCTTGATAGTTTGGAAGTGTCAATTAGAGGAGTTTGGGACGAGGTACAAGTTGTATCTTTTCTTTTGCTTCAAAAAATATCCTCCGTGTCTGAAGTGCTGTACATTTTTTTTCTGGCTATCAATTAGTGTCAAATGAAAGGCACATGTTCTTATATTTGATGCAAACGCAAGGAAAAAATTAGTAATGTATCAACACAACTTCTATCTGCCTTTTCTTTCTATTGATACTGTACATCTCTACCATTCATTCACTGGGTTCTATGTATCAAAATCCATACACCAACCACATGTCTAAAAGAAGGAATCTGGTGCAGTTTTTGTTCACTGGTTTCGCCGTCGTTTTGCACCCTTTCATAAATAGACCCCACTGCTGGGGGACGTGTTATGCAATGCATTGCAAAGAAATGTATTTCTGTTCTTGCAGCAGTGAAAGGGTTCATTTTAAAGTGAATATTTCTCTCTTTGTTTTGAAATTGTGATATGAACATGGTCTTGCTTGTGTGCTGAGATAAGAAGAAGGGTGTGCCAGTGATGGGTGTAACTTTTCAAAGAAGAGAGAAGATAGTGACACAGAATGACATGCATCTCATTATCTTTGGTGCAGCTGAAACAAAGGGTGGAAAGAAAAAAAGAGATGTCAAAAACGTAATGAAGTCAGCAGTAATAAAGTCCTGTTTCATGGTCTTCAAATGTTAGCTGTGTAAGCAATTAATGACATCATTACAAATTGAATTGAAATGACATTGTTATACAGCTCTGTCCTGGGACCTCTCCTCTTTTCTCTGTACACACTCTCTCTAGGTGACCTAATAACATATTTTGGGTTTAATTATCACCTCTATGCTGACGACACACAAATATACTTTTCAACACCCGACCTTACACCTGCTGTACAGACCAAAGTTTCTGAATGTCTCTCTGCTATATCATCCTGGATGGCCCTCCGCCGACTGAAACTCAACATGGCTAAAACAGAGCTCCTCATACTTCCTCCCAAACCTGGCCCTACTACCTCCTTCCACATTACTGTTGGAACTACCATCATTCACCCAGTAGCCCAAGCATGCTGCCTAGGGGTCACACTCAACTCCTCTCTCACATTCAAAACATTTCTAAAACCTGTTGCTTTTTCCTCCGCAATATAACTAAGATACGCCCTTTCCTCTGTTGCTCGACTGCTAAAACTCTGACTCAGGCCCTCATTCTCTCCCGTCTTGATTACTGTAACCTCCTGCTGTCCGGCCTTCCTGCCTCTCACCTGTCTCCCCTACAATCTATCCTAAACGTTGCTGCCAGAATCACTCTACTCTTTCCTAGATCTGTCTCAGCATCTCCCCTCATGAAATCCCTCTCCTGGCTTCCGATCAAATTCCGCATCTCACACTCCTCACTCCTCACTTTTAAAGCTTTAAACTCTTCTGCCCCTCCCTACATCTCAGCCCTAATTTCTCGTTATGCACCATCCCGACTCTTGAGTTCTTCTCAAGGATGTCTTCTTTCTACCCCCTTTGTATCTAAAGCCCTCTCTCGCCTTAAACCTTTTTCACTGACTGCCCCACACCTCTGGAATGCCCTTCCCCTCAGTACCCGACTAGCACCCTCTCTATCCACCTTTAAGACCCACCTTAAGACACACTTGCTTAAAGAAGCATATGAATAGCACTGTGGCTATTCTGAACACGTGATACATAAAGCTTGGCCCCCTGCAGATGCACTTACCAGATCTCCCTCCTACTGTCTCTGTACGTTCTCCCTACCTACCAACCTATAAGCTCCCCGGGGCAGGGACTCCTCTTCCTTAATGTTACTTTTATGTCTAAAGCACTTATTCCCATGATATGTTATTTATATTATCTGTTATTTATTTGATTACCACATGTATTACTACTGTGAAGCGCTATGTACATTAATGGCGCTATATAAATAAAGACATACAATACAATACAGTAAAAGCATTGATAAATTCCTACTTCCAACTTGACATTGTAAAGCCAGTACAACCAGCTGAGGAGACCCAAAAGGTCGATACAACTGTCTGTGAGTATGTTTTACTGGCTATGTACTTATTTAGTACAGAGTTTGTTGATGCAACGCACAGCAAGAAAGGTGATAGCAGGTCTGGCAAAAATCTTCTTTATTGTAGGAACATTAAAAACGGAAGGCTGCAACCTTCCGTTTTTAATGTTCCTACAATAAAGAAGATTTTTGCCAGACCTGCTATCACCTTTCTTGCTGTGCGTTGCATCAACAAACTCTGTACTGGATTCTCCCCATTGGCGACAGCACGCAAACTGAGAGGATCCCTGGTGACCAAAAATCATTTGTGAGTAATACCTGGGGCCAGCCCAATGAGGTTAGGGGGGGGGGTGTTCTTATGCAACTACCCCTGCCTTCAGGGTAACTGGAGCCCCTTATTAGGTTGTATAGTATTCATGTCCCAGGAGTTTGCCTCTGTAATTATAATTGATGGGATTTCATGCTTGAGCACCATATTACCCTTTCTGTATGTACTTATTTAACCCAGGCTGTGGTGATACGCTGTGTAATATGGCAGGCCTATGCTTATAGGGGTCCATGTTAAAATGGACATGACAAAAAAGGTGACACTGTGTGCTCATTTGCATTTAATTTCCCAGAATCCCTGGCTGCAATGGAAGAACTGTATACTAGGAGATAATGGTGAAAAGCAGGGTTGCAGACATGTCTAAGGCATGTGAATGTGTTCACAACTCATATTTTTACTTGATGTACTTAAATATGAAGAAGTTATACATAAAGATAGATTTTACAGTCTGTTAAAAAAACATACTTGATGAAGGTTATTTACAGTATAAAAGAGATCTATCTATCAAGGTTTCATAGCTGCGAAAGTAGGGCAAGAAATGGTGCAAAAACTGCTTCAGAGTTATCAATGGAAAAAAATTCTATTGGGATGTACGTAGGAGTTTGTTGTATCAAGCCATATTTGGAGAAAAATGCATAATTTTAATCTTAGAAAAGAAATCTTTGCACCAATGTACTGTATGAATGTCATTAGTCCAAATTTTGCACTGTGTATTTCAGCTTATGATTTGGTGAGTGTCAATAGATCTATGAACTAAGTGTCCCAAATAAAACATTTTGTCGTTCAATTGAATAATGAAAGCCAAGAAATATATTTCTGTTATAGGAGAATTGTGAGAATTGTCATAGTGACCGCAGTGACATCGTTCTCATGCATTACGTCCAAAAAGCCATATGCAAAGTAGATTTTTTAATGCACGGTCATCATGCATATGTAATTCTCAGGAATATGGCATTCATTCGGAAAAAATATTTTGCGTTATTTTTTTTAAATAAAGCAGAATATTATTACAGACTTAACTCCTAATAACCTAAGGGGACTGTATAGCAAAGTCACCTATCACCTACAAAATTGATCAAAAATACTGCACCAGATTTATCAAACAAGAAAATACCTTTGTTTGCAATGGGAATGTTTTTTCCTTAATACACCTAGTGCATTTATTTTGTCCCAATATTTTTAGTCATAAGATGTTAATAGATAATCTTCTTATTGCTTAATAAACTCCTAGTATAATTTAATGCACTTTATACTTTGACAATGTTTTTATTTTAGAGCATGAGGGGTATTCACTGAAGTCTCCCAGTTACAAAACTTTTTTAAATGGGAAAAAACATTTATTTCAATAGAATTCCTTTTGTTTGTCATATCTGGTGCATTTTTTTGCTGTTTTTACCTCAGTTTTGCATCCTGTACACTTTAATAAATAGACCCCAGATATTGATACAGGGCATTTGGTTAAAGTCTCCGGTGTTTTACTGTATGTGAAACATTAAATCTTTCAGCATAAAGTGGTTGATGTTAAAGGGTTTATATATATATGGAGACATCGGAAGAGCATGAAGGAACATACAGGGTGGAAAGAAGCCGATGCCGGAGAGCTGCTATAGCTACACAGATAGTGACGGATAACAATGGGGCATAGTGCCAGGACATTGAGGTCCCATTAGTACCGTGAGTACGGGGAGCACTGAAAGTGCGGCGAGAGACCATAGGAGGGCTCACCATAAGGGAATTACATCAAGTCC